>NC_056748.1:1085415155-1085472655 GCF_019279795.1 Protopterus annectens
CCTCTTCTTATAATTAAGGTAATACTTAATAAAAACTAAAACAGAAGAATACAACAATACCATGTACACAGCCAGTTCATGAAGGGATGAGTCATGCTCATCGTTCAAATATGTGTTAACTTACAGCTGTCCAATACTCATTTCTTGACTGGCAGGCATATTGCTGTTTGGGTTTACTACAGCTATGGCTATATTGCACAATTTTAATGCATTTTTATGGCACTTTTATGGTATTATTATCATTATTTTAACCATTTTAGAGATTTTTAAATATCTTAAAAATGGTTTAAAGAGTATAGGTATATTATTTATTTATATATATTTACATGTTTTTATATTATAAAATTAGGAGTGCTTTTAGAAGAAAAACTTACTCATATGTGTTTTTTTTTTTGTCAAGGTACCTTTAAATGAGACTTGTTTGAATTAATTGCTTAATTGAACATGATATATAAAGTCTGTTTTGCATTGTTGAGTTGTCTGAAGAAGCTGGGGTATTAGCCTAAACGAAAGCGCTAACAATAAAGGATTGTGTGTGAAGTAACAACAGTAAGCTTGCCTTTGTGTTCATTTTACCAGTTTGTCTAGGGAGTGGTTTACAGCTATGGCTATATTCTTTAAATTAAAAACAAATACACATTAAAAGGGATTAATAATATGTTTTGTACTACTTCAAGAACTTTGTTATTACTGTTTCATTATGTCTGCCCTGCCTTTGACAGGGAATATATGAGCTATTCACTAACTTATGTAAAAGAAAATGTGTGTGTGTGTGTGTGTGTGTGTGTGTGTGTGTGTGTGTGTGTGTGTGTGTGTGTGTGTGTGTGTGTGTGTGTGTTCATATATGTAAGTGTATGTAGACAACGTACCAAGGAAATGTAGTTTATTCCTTAAGGAAAAACAAACCAAAAAAAAAAGGGAAAACTAAATGCACATGAATGATATAAGCATGCCTATTACTAAAATAGACTGTTGTCATAAGTTCTTATGCAAGATTCCTAGATTTGATGAAGCTTTGACAAGGGCGAAAGTCCTCATCTCATTTTAACTTAATAAACCATAGTTTAAACAAGCAATACCAGCTTGAATCCCATTTTTATATTTTTAATAAGTATACAAAGTGATCTTCAACACAGATCTACATACATTAGCAGACCCATGTATAAATTTTCCTTAGAATACCTATTATATAACTAACTGAACTACTTAAATATATAATGCAATAGCTTATGGAACATTACGTTCCACATTAGGGCTTTGGCTTAATTCTGTTTTACTCGTTGTTAGCTTTAGTAGTGGTTTTAGTTTCAAGTCTCAGTCAAACCAAGTGTTCCTCCTAAATATGATGACCTATTTTCATTCTTTTTTATTATTTTATATATCAATCATTCATAGAGGTTTAGACTAGACATATGTAACTTCATCTTCATTTCTGATGCTATTAATCTAATATGTTTTATTTAAAGTGTGTTTTGTTAATTTAAAGTGTGTTTTGTTAAATGCTAATGGGCTCAGTAGTGGCATTAAGAGAGGTAGTGTACTGTTTAGTTAAAACTTGAATAATGTAAAGCTCAAGTGTTTTTTTTAATTTTTTACACAGGAAACACATTTGGTTCATATTGACGTCACCAGATTAATTTCAAAAGAGTATCAAATAGGCAGCTCTAATTAATTAATTAATGTTGAAGATTATAGATTCATGCAGCTATAATAAAGGCATATTATGTATAGCAATAACTGAATTTTAAGGGAGGTTATTTGCTTTAGCTAATATATGCTGGATCCTGGGAATTGGAGACAAATTTTCCAATAAATACCTGGATGTGGTAATTACAAAATTGAGAGAAAACTAGTAATAGCATGCAGTTTCAATTGCATATTACTGGAGTAAAGCACCAGTTTAATCAATATGTCCAGAATTTCAGCTACAGCCATAGCATTGTTAAACGTTAGTCAGTTAATCTTAAGGATATGAATAACTTCTTTTAACTATAGACAATACTTTGGAATGGCTGGTAAAGACATATGTTACTAGGAGTGCTAGTAAACCAATGGAGTCTAACTACATGAATAGTATTCTAAACTTATTCAGAAACTTTAGAAATATAAAGGTTTGTTTTTTCACTTTATTTCCCATGGCTTGCACATAATACTGAATGGATATCTTGAATTTCTCAAAGTTGTTAAGTTTAAAAAAAAAAGTACCTGATTTCTTGGTAACAATCGTTGAATGGAACAAATTACTTCAGAGTGATTATATAATGGGCAAGTATGGTATAGATATGTATAAACAGGACATACGTAAAATTAATTACAAACATAAAGAGAGAATTCCCTCTTTTATTGATTTTTTAAATAAGCTTGAAATAAATGGTGATACAGGAAAATCTTATCTATTTAAAACATAAATAATAAGATATACACTATATGTTAAAAATAACTATTGGGATTATGCCTCACAAACAAGCCATTTCGATTAAACTGAAGATGCTAAAATGGTACATTATTATCTAAGAAAACTACATCTTCATTATACTGGAGGCTATTTTCTTAGAAATGTTTACATATGTCATTTATTATTCCATACAAGATAATGTATAAAAGAGAGAATATTGGCTGCTGGAGATGTAAATCTTTACTAAAACCTGATTGACAGCATATATTATATGATTGTTTGGTCTTACAGCCTTTTTGGAAACAAATTAATAACTTTATGCAAGCATTATGATGAGATAAATTCAACCTCTCTTAATCTTTGGTGTTATGTAATACTACAATTCCCAGATGTGTTCCCAGAGTACAAAATCAACTTCTTTCGAGTCTGTTAGCAATTGCTAGAAAATAAATTGCAAAAAAAAAAAAAAAAAAACCAAGGCTACTCTCTTGGTCAAAGCATATATAAATATGGTTACTGTTTTATGCCACATTGAATTACTCAGCATCAAGATAAGAATGAGCAAGGCCTGATGGGACTATAATAATCGGTTGTAGCTGAATAGTCTGTTAGATAAGTATTGATTTCTATTTCATTTATAATTGCTTTTTCTCCTTTTTAATGGAAACTGCAGATGAATTTGATTAGGTTTGATGTACATACTTTTGTAAATAGTTATTTGTTCTGGATGTTATGTTTATTATGTAAAAAACTTAAAAACAAAAATTAAAAAAAATAAAATTCAATGGAAAAAGATATGGAAGATAGTGTAGTAAAGAGCTCTGAAATACCAATGGAATGAATTCCTTTGCCTCATCTATTTGGTAAGCATCATGAATAGGAAATATTACATCATCTGTCAAAATAAATTTATAATCTGAATACATTGTTATTTAATCTGCTCTGAGTGAGAACGAAATTGTGAGGTTTGAGGTTTAAAAAGTAAACAGTAGTGAAATGTAAAGTGGTGTATGTGAGTAACATGGGATGTAACAAAGCATTAAAATTCACTGAAATGGCTTTTGTTTACAAGTATTTTTATAACAGAGCATTATTTGCTTTGTTGTCAATTATGCTGTCTTCAGTGAATTCTGCAAGTGTTAGCTAAAAAACATGAAACACGAAAGGTATGAGAATAAAGACTGAGGAACAAATGAAGGATAAGCAGGAAAGATTTATAGTGGAAAAAAGATGCTGGCAGGTTGTAAGAATTATGCTAGCTGCAGTATGTATTCTATCAGAAACACTGAAAGAAGATGTAAAGAATATTATGGGAGAAGTTACATCATTTCATCAAGGGGAAACTGAAACACTACAGTAAATAAGGAAGATGTCTCTGGATGGCCAAGAAATCACAGAATACTGATTGAAGGCAGAGAAATATATGCATGTATTTCTGCTCACTGTTGTAATGAAGCAAATTATGACTTGGAATATACACATTTTTCAGTGAAATGTGGTTCTTGGACAAGATTACATAGTTGTTATTTAATCGATAAAATACTGCAACTCGGTGTGAACCTTGGAAACACATTCAATGATACTGTCAGACCATGCATCCACACAAGTTAAGTTTTGAAAGCAAGAAATAAATTGCTGTGAAAAGTACTGGTTTTTCCCAGCATTTCTCCTGAATAAACGTTGTTTAATGATGAGTAGATCGGACCTTAAGTTCAGTGTTATTAGATCTGAATACAAGCAGTAAACAGCTTGCAAAGGTTGTGATAATTCTAAACTGAAGATTAAAAATGTGGTTAAACTGAAAGCAAACAAGGAATATAATAATAGTCACACTAGGTATCTAGAGGGCTTTAAAAACTAAAGATTTACAAAAGCAAAATTAATAAGCAGAATACAAAATTTTAAAGAATGATTGAAAGACATTAGAATGCCCATGCAAGGATACTTAGAACTTATTTTAAAGAACACAGAACAATGGTTTTATAATAATTTCTGATAACCTCAGAGCAACCAAATTGCTGGCTCAATGCATGAGATAACAAAAGGTTGAAAAGATTAAAAAATTAAAATTAGAAATTATGAGAATGTTAAGGAAGAAGTGGACCCAGGAAACATTATGAATGTAATGGCAAAAGCAACATTTAAAGCAGGAAAGCTGCAGCACCAAGAAAACATCAGTCTGGGATAGGAATGTGATATAAAGGAATATGAGCAGTAGTAATGGGACAGGAATGAGATATAAAGGAACGTGAGCAGTAGTAATGGGACAGGAATGTGACAAAAAGGAACGTGAGCAGTAGTAATGGGACAGGAATGTGATATAAAGGAACGTGAGCAGTAGTAATGGGACAGGATTAAGATATAAAGAAACATGAGCAGTAGTAATGGGACAGGAACGTGATATAAAGGAACGTGAGCAGTAGTAATGGGACAGGAATGTGATATAAAGGAACATGAGCAGTAGTAATGGGACAGGAATGTGATATAAAGGAACGTGAGCAGTAGTAATGGGACAGGAATGTGATATAAAGGAACGTGAGCAGTAGTAATGGGACAGGAATGTGATATAAAGGAACGTGAGCAGTAGTAATGGGACAGGAATGTGATATAAAGGAACGTGAGCAGTAGTAATGGGACAGGAATGTGATATAAAGGAACGTGAGCAGTAGTAATGGGACAGGAATGTGATATAAAGGAACGTAAGCAGTAGTAATGGGAGAGGAACGTGATATAAAGGAAAGTGAGCAGTAGTAATGGGACAGGAACGTGATATAAAGGAACGTGAGCAGTAGTAATGGGACAGGAATGTGATATAAAGGAACATGAGCAGTAGTAATGGGACAGGAATGAGATATAAAGGAACGTGAGCAGTAGTAATGGAACAGGAATGTGATATAAAGGAACGTGAGCAGTAGTAATGGGACAGGAATGTGATATAAAGGAACGTGAGCAGTAGTAATGGGACAGGAATGTGATATAAAGGAACGTGAGCAGTAGTAATGGGACAGGAATGTGATATAAAGGAACGTGAGCAGTAGTAATGGGACAGGAATGTGATATAAAGGAACGTGAGCAGTAGTAATGGGACAGGAATGTGATATAAAGGAACGTGAGCAGTAGTAATGGGACAGGAATGTGATATAAAGGAACATGAGCAGTAGTAATGGGACAGGAATGTGATATAAAGGAATGTGAGCAGTAGTAATGGAAGAGGAATGTGATATAAAGGAACGTGAGTAGTAGTAATGGGACAGGAATGTGATATAAAGGAACGTGAGCAGTAGTAATGGGACAGGAATGTGATATAAAGGAACGTGAGCAGTAGTAATGGGACAGGAATGTGATATAAAGGAACGTGAGCAGTAGTAATGGGAGAGGAATGTGATATAAAAGAATGTGAGCAGGAAGGAGTGTATACATATTTGGGAATTTATGAAGGATTGACAATAAAACATGATCAAATCCAGACAAAACTCAGCAAGGAATATTTTAGAAGACTAAAATTAATACTGAAAACAGCCCTGACATCTAGTAATAAAGTCCAAAGTATAAACCAATTTGATCTTCCTGTTTTAACTTACAGTTTTGGGGTGTCTGACTGGCCCCAAAAGGTATTAACTTAGCTGAACAGGAAAACACGTATCAAATAATATAAAGTCAGTGTATACCAAGATTATATATTTCTCATTCTGAAGGAGATATGGGCCCCCTACAAATTGATTAGCTGTATAGATCTGCACTCGCAAGACTGCATATATATATCTGCTTACTTCACTAGATCCAAACATAGTGAAAGTTTTAAAACAAGAGGTGCACAAGTTTAAGATGACATTCCTGCTAACTTTACCAGAAGCATATCGATCTCAAGTGGGAATGGAAATCAAACTGGAAGTAGACAAAAATCAGGCAGCAATTGAATGTGCCAAAACAAAAGAAATAATTTAAGGGTAAGCATCAGAAGAAAAGGCAAGAAATGTGAAAAATGCATATATAAAGTTGCAAGTACAGAAAACTCCTGGAACAACCTCATGTCAATAAGGATCTGCTGCAGAAACGGTTAAAGAGAGGTGAATTTAAACCAAAAGATGAAAGGTTAATATTGGCAGCCCAGGATAGTGGACTATGTACACATTTGGTTTACAAGTCCATTGAACATCTGGCAGAAATGGACAATTGCAGGTTCTATAAAGCAGAACTGGAAACAGTTGCACAGCTTGTTGTTGGGTGTGATATGCTAATGGCAGAGAGCCTGTATCCTGAAAGGCATAATAATATGACAAGACTGTTGCATTGGGGATTGAGCAAAAATTACAATACTAAAGTAGCTGAGAAGCATTGGAAACATGAGCCACAAAGCATTATAATGAATGATGAAGTTTATATCAACAAGTTACTCGGGGTCCAAATTGATAGCCAGCTCAAATTCAACTCCCACATACAAATAAATATAAAAAAAAACATCAAAAACTAGGTATGCTCTACCAACAAAATCATTACCTCACACCTGCTTCCAAAATCACTCTCTCTACTTCCTTTCTTATCCCCTCTCTTCTATATGGAGCTCCACTTCTAACTAATCTACAGTCCACTCTAAAAAAGCAACTCTCCTCTTGCTACAACAAAATCGCCAAGTTTGCTACAAGCCATAAGTCCTCCACCCACCACTGTTTCTCCCTTCAAAAACTAAAATAGCTAGAGCTTCCCAATCATCTCACCTACATTCAACTATCTCTTGCCCATAAGCTCATTTTCAACACCTCCCTCTGCCCATCCCTCTCCTCTGCCTTTAAAATGTACCTTCCTAATAGAGTATTAAGGTCAAACAATCAGAATCTATTAGAAGTGCACAAACCAACTCATCCCCCAGGCAAAAACCTTCTATCCTATGGCACTGCTCGCCTCTGAACTCCCTACCGCCATCCATTCGCACCACCACTAACCATTTTATTTTCAAAAGATCTCTTCATTCTTACCTATCTTCCCAGTGGGAATGCTCCTGCTCCCACCCCTCATAACTAACACTAGAACTGCTTCTACTCCCACCCCTCATAACTAACACTAGAACTGCTTCTTTCTTCATCTTCCTTCATCCCCCTGTTTATTCCAGCTATTTTTTTTCTCTAACAACTACTCTATTATTCCTATGGTATATGCAATTAATGTATCAGACCTAACCTCTTAAGTTTATGCTTTTTAACATGTAATAATCTTCTTGCACTGCCTTACAACATGCCTTTGATAAACTGTTGCTCTGCTAGTTCCATCACAACTCTGTATTATTTCTAAATGCTTGTTAACTATTTGAAATTATTTGTTTGACCATTTTAGAATTATATAAATTATCAACAATAATCTATTGTACTTAGACTGTTTTGGAGCTTTTCTCCCCAGGACTCCATTGAAAACAGGTTCATCTTGGCCCAACGGACTATCCTGGTAAACCAACTGCAATAAATAAATAAATAAATAAATATCACATGGAATCACCCATTACCAACAGTTCAAAAAAAGAGATGCGAGAAAACCAGATGTAGTAGTCCATGGAAAGAAAACAAATGTAGCATTGATCATTGGAAATTGCTACAGCCAGTGATTACAGTGTCTTATATACAGAGAGACACAAAGCCATAAAATACCAGTTTTTCTAGGCAGAAACATATTTCTGACAGAGTAGTCTGTAGGGAATTTTTAAAGTCGGCCAACTCATTACACTCCTAAAACATGTTTCCAGTTATCTCTTTCTTCCCCATCACACCTCCAACATTTGCCATCTACCTGTGGAAAAATTCTTTGCAGTCTGCTTGGGGTATAAAAATACCCATGCAAACATTGTCAAGCAAATATCCTAGCCATACATATATCCTGTCATTATTTTCTTCTAAATTACTTATCTGATCTCTCTTCCCAATCTTTTTAATCTTCTCTGATTCAGTCCTATAGTTATCACTCAATATTTTGTATGCCCTACTAATTATCCTTTTTTTCACAACAGCTTCTGTTCTAGATTCATCTAAAAATCCTATAATACCAGGTTTTTCATTTAGGATTCCCTTTTCACTTTCTCTTTGACTATATTCTGATTTCAATTCCTGATAGCGAAAGCAGTGTTTAACTTGAAGTCCAAATATCTTATTGGTCTCTTCCCATTCTATTACATTTCCCTGACTAGTTATTTGCTCTCAATACCTTGGATTCTTTGCCAGTTTTCTCCAATAAATTCCATACCCCTTGCCTATTCTCTCTGCCTATAGCTGCTGTCATCCCTATTGGCAAAATCACCTTTCTCCATTCTCATGTTGGCTTGGTTCTCAGAATACTTTTTGCTACTTTATGAATATAATATTCTGTGTAGTGGTTGTTATTCTCCTTAAGAATCTCCATCCAAAATCCTACTCTCTTCTAATTCTTGAAGTTTCTCCCTGCTTTATCATCATCCATTTCCACTTTGAATTATAGATTTATGCTTGTATTATGTTTATGAGCCATAAATGTATAACTCTAAAATACCCCTTCAAAAACTCAGGTATTCCCAACCTACCTTGTTCTATTGGAAGAATCATCTTTATTCCATTTGACCCTTGTGCTTTTCCCCTCCCAGATAAAATCCTTAAATATTTTATTAATTACTGTCTACATCTTTTCTTCTAGTTGATAAACATATGCCTGAACTGTATATAAAGGGACTTAAACATTTCACTCCTTGTATCTTTTTATCCATAGCAAAAAACAAAAGCTTCCAGTTTCTCAGTTTTTATCTTTTGCTTAGTCTCTTCCCACACATCCTTAGCTGCCATAACAGAATCCTTTTTAATCCACACTCCTAAATACTTCATTTATTGTCTCCCCATAAATATGGGTATCGCTAAACCAAATCAAGTATGCATGCAGAGTTTACAGCTATAGACTTTGTTTTATCTCCATTAGTTTTATATCCTGAAAAGACCCAAAACTGTCTCAAAAATTTCCACAACACTGAGAAGTCCTTTCCTGGTTTTATCAGGTACAAAATAAAGCCAGCCTTTCTTGATTAACATGAATTAGTGATTCCCTTATTTTCTTTGCCAATTGCTCTAAATATAACACAAATAAAAGGAAAGAGGACACCCATGCCTTGTTCTCCTGTTTAGACACAACTTATCACAGTGGAACTCTCCCAGTTTGATTTTTGCCTCTGATCCCTCATATATCCTCCTAATTAACCTTATTATTGTATCTATGAATGCATTGTCCTACTCATAAAATCCCAGCTTACTTTGTTGAATGCTTTCTCTGCAACAAGACTCACAACACCAACAACAGCAATCTTTTCTTACATTCTGTTCCCTCTGGATCAGCATTGTTCTATTAATAAAATAAATGTCTGTCTCTGTTCTACAAAGCTACATTGAGCCATATCTATCAATTCTAGCAACACCTTTGCTACTCATTTAGCTATTATGGACATAAATATTTTATATTCATGGTTTAAAACTGAAAAGAGCATATCTGAAAAAAATGGGTATAGTGGGTCATTACAGCTATCACAGGTTTCTTCCAGGATGTTGGTCCTTCCTCACCTTTTAAAATGCTGTTAAAACCTTCCAGATCTTTATCACTTTCCTCCCTCCCTCCCAGGTTCTAAAGTTCCACAGGAATACCATGTATCCTGGACACATTCCTGCAGCTTGATTATATATCACTGTTTTTATCTCATCTCCTCCTATCTTAACTGTTAATTGTTGAGCCATATCCATCTCTAATCTTAGCATACTTAAGTCTTCCGTAAATATTTCCATTGTTGTTCTTCCTTTATTTTCACATGTTTCTGCTTTATACAAATATTCCACAGAAAAAAAGAAGAACCGAGGTCCAGATCCACTCAAAAATACTGTCTATTGAGAGCTTTCTTCTCTCTAATGGAAACTTCCTCAGAATCCTTTCGACCTCGGTTCTTCTTTTTTTCTGTGGTTATTAGTTGGTGGGTCTTTAACCTTTATACAAATATTCATAAAATTACTAAAATATTTATACCTCTAGAACATCTGTGGTTATTTTGCTTGTTATAGGCTCCCTAGGTTTGGCAACAACCTTTTCTACTTTTTGTTCCATGTCATTATGCTAAAGGTTTTTGTGCTCTGGAATTTTTATAAAAAAATAGTTGCTTAACAGCAATCTTTCTAAACTCATGCATATTATCCAGATACTCCCTTACTTTCACCTTGGTATTCTGCAGTTGGACCTCATCTTGTTCTGTGATATTCCCGCTATTCTGCAATACTTTAACCTTTGTCAGCCTCTTTAAATAATTCTTAGTATATCTTAACCATATCTCTTTTTATTTTATTTCTACCCCTTTTTAATCTCCAGGGTGGCCTAATGGTTAAGGTGTTTGCCTTACAAACACAAGGTGCAGGGTTTGAGTCTCACAAGGGATAATTGGCTAGGCTTAAAATGGCTCGCAAGGGCAGTTAGCTTAGTACTAACCTATGAACTTTCATTTTATCCCACTCACTAGCTATAACTTCTGAAGAAATTTCTATCTTCGCTAATGACTCTCAAATAATTTTCACTACCAATTCCTTAAATTCCTTTCTTCTTAAAAGATAGGTGGGGAAGGGCCAGTGTCTCATTTTTGCTTAATTGCCCTGCATTTTTATATCATTTGTTGTTGGTGTATGATATGAAAGTTATTGGATGTGTATCAAAGCTTTCAATTAAATGCAAATGTTCCTGTAAAATATAATCTGTGTCTAGTCTAGTCCAGTTATTGTACTTTGGTGAATAATATGTAAAATCTCTCAGAGTTCCTACTACTGAATTCATATCTTCCATAACAAATATTTTCATAAATTCCTTCAGAAATCTATCATCTTGTTCCCTTCTAGGTCCCCCAGCTATATTCTCACTGTTGTAAATCAAGTTCCAGTCCCCACCTGTAAGTAACATTCTTTCTGATAGCTGATTATCTCTCCCAAAACTTTCTTAAGCAGTCTTAGGTGGAACATAAATATATGCCAGCATAATTAATCCCTCCTCCCTTGACAATAGCCTCTTGCTACTACAAAGCAACCATTATTATCTGTTTTCCTCTTCTGTAACTATCAGAGCTTCCTTTTCCTTTGTACCTGATATTCTGCTGACTATCCAGAACACCTACACAAATACACAAAACCATGTACATCTTCAGATAATGAAGTTTATCCTTCCCAATAGGAACAATTGTCCCAAACTGACAGCTGCATCCACAGGCATTACCTAACCTAAAATTAAGGTTTTCCATCCTAAAGCATATGCTTCAGTCTGTACTCTTACATTCATTAATTGCTGCCTGTTCATGTCATATCTTTATTCCCCTCCCAGATGTGAAAAACTGCTTGAATGCTTTCAGAAAGCATTATTTTTCGGCCTTAAGAAAAGTGCACTGGCTATCTTTAAATAAAACTAAATACACTGCTCTAGTAAATGCATTGATGTATTTAGGTATCAGGAAACCTGCTTTCTCTTATTCACCTCTAATAATTTAAACTTTATTTTTTACTATGCTACTTACCCTTGTAACTTTTAGTTTTATGATGCCCTCAGCAAACAATGCCCAGAACTCTCTAGATTTATTATCTGCATTTGTAGTCAGCTTATATCCATGGAAACACAAGAACTGAATGTGCAGCTGCCCCCAACCACACACTTCCCAGCTCAAATTGAACTTTTCCTAAAGGAAATTTCATTGCATTCACATTCATTTATAGCACAAACACTTTCACAAGAAATATGTTATTAAATTAAGTCAGGGGCATTAATCCAGACACTCATCTCAGCAAAAGTAAGAGAAAACATCTCAACTCTACATATATTATAATCAGTGCAATTGTACACCTCATCCCTATCCCAACAGCCCAAGATTACAGCATATTAACTTGAACCTGCTTTTGTTCAGCCTTTCCTTTATTTTTACATTGTAATTCTTGCATTTCTTAAAAGTAAAAAAAGTACTTGTTTACTTTAGTACCTTTATCACATGCAACAATCTCTGAAAATGATTTACTCTGTAACCATGCAATTTACATCATAAAATGTATCATACAAATACTGTTAAGAACATTGTTTTACTTAGTTACTCTTTTTTTCTTTCATCTTTTCCCTTTTTTGTGTTCTTCCAAACATTAATGACATGAAGTAGGGTATATGACTTTTAATTCTCCCACAAGTTTAAGAAATTTAACAAAAGCCCCATCTTTCTCTGCTACTTTTTCTTGTAAAGCCATATTTCACAAATGTGATTGATGCTTTATAGTCTCACATTTGTTCATTAATTTCAGTGTTGCTGGTCTTCTTCCTGTTCATATCCATCTCCCAACCATGGTTCAAGTCCAAGGTACTCCCGATTCTTCTAGTCAACTCCTTTTTTTCTGTCTATCAAGCATTTTCCTTTGGAATATTAGAAAAAGTTTCATTGGTATCTCTGTGGGCTTTATTTTCAGAAGAATGAGGAACAGACTCCCCATATGTTTGATGGTTCACTTTTCATTGGACAAGCTTTTGTATTTCATCCTTAGCCTGCTCTGCATCAAAAAATGACTTTTATCCTCCATGAAAACTTATTCTGAAGACTGCTGGATACAGCAGTTTTGAATCTCATACCTGCCTCTCAACATTCCCTGATTACCGGGATAAATTTGCTTCTCGTCTGGTGTACAGTGAATAGCCATTTTCTACAAACACTCTAATATTTCCAGTTTTAATACATTGCCCTTCGACCACAGTTTTGTCAGGATCAATTATTTCTGCTGGTGTAGGTTCATAGATATATATTAAGCTTTTTTATAAGCCCAGTCATGCAATCTGATGCCATCTTTACTAATGTATGTCTTGGTTGCTTTCTCATGGCCAGGTTTGCAGCATACGCACAATGAACCATTTAAATTAATAAATCCTGCTGTGGAATACCAGAATCTATCTTCTTGTTTGTGCTTTCATAAAATTAGTACAGTCTGTTCCTTCTAGTTTCACTGGTACAGCAGAAAATCTTATTTTTTCGGTGTGCTCTGTCTTCTGACTCTACCATTTTTTTGAAAAAAACAGCTCTTCTTAAGCAGTTTTATACTCAACCAGCCTTTTCTTCAGTTTGACCTCTGTTTATTTCATTTTTATCACTTCATCAGAATAGCTTTTTAAAGATTCTTTTATTTTTCCTGCCTTTTATAATTTGAGTTGATATACTCCTTCAATGTTTCATTTATTTTAGTCAAAGTCAAAGTAAACTTTGTCATTTAGAACTACAAACATGTAATCTAAATGAGATTTCCTGCATCCACTCAATTCTTGAGATTACAAAAGAAAGTGAAACAATACATACAAGTAGAGGAATAAACTAACAAATACAATACTACTCCCAAAACACTCAAGAAAGAGCAGAGATATTTACCAACACTCATACGAAAAGAATACCCTCCTTGGAGTTAAATTAACTACTCTATTTAAAGTAATACAAAACACACTACAGATTGAAATGCCTAAGTTATTTGTCTAATATTGCACTCAAATGAGTTAAATAATACTAATTATGGATATAATAAATAAACATTGCACTTACTTGGAATATATTTAAGTATATATTGCACAAATAAATAAACATGTACTTATGTGTCCAGACCACTGGGACTAGTGCCCAAGTTCAGAAGTCTAATCACTGTAGGGTAGAAACTGTTACTGAATCTTGTAGTCCTGCAGCAGATGCTGCGATATCTCCTGCCTGATGCCAGATGCATAAACAGTCCATGAGCAGGGTGTATGTTGTCCTCTATTATTTTGGTGGTCTTTTGGATGCTTCTTGCAGAATACATGTGTTGTATCAATGGAAGTCTTCCAGATAGTGTACTTAATAGCCAGTAAATAAATTTTACAAAAACTGTCAGAATTACTAGCACTTATCTCTCATTTATTTTTTCACACCAGGAGAGCTAAAGTGAAGTTGTTGATCAGTGTGCAACCATCGTGAAAGTCTCATTTTAAAAGTAAATTCTGATAAAATATTACAATCAGTGCAACTGTTTTATTTAGAAGTAGTATTTTGGCCTTGAATCACATGTTTCCAAAACTTATTTTAGCATAGTCTATGCTCTCTAAACTCTACACCACATCCAAATTATGCACTTCAACTGCACGCCCAAACATTTTGTCTATACTTATTCATTTGGCATGCACATTTCTTAGACATATTCATTTTAACTTTTCACATACCTTGTCAAAATGATTATGACCACAATATAGTCTCAAGAGTTCAATAAATGCTCTGTAGTGTGTTTCTCATGCCTGTAACCACATTAATACATGCAGCTCTATTTCAACTTCCACATGTAATTCTAGGTACCATCTCAGATTCTGAGCAGTTCCCCGTGATTTTATTTTCTTTTGTTTATTGACTTTTTGCTTTATTTCATCATTATTTTCTCAGGCACCCTTTATTTTGCCCACACCAGTTTCTAACTCAATTTTTGAAGTAGTAGACTTGAAATTTCACCTGTCTACATATGTCTAGTGCTTCATAAAGTGTCAGATCTAATGGTCTTAGAAACCTGTGTTTGCTTTCCTTTCTGATACCACACACATTTCTGCCTCTTAGTCAAGCATGCGAGTCTTCAATTTCACAATCTTTACTCAATGTTTACATCTTGGTTTAAGCTATCAACTGACTTCTAAACTTTCTGGTTTGTCGTGAAAAAGTGCCTTATATGTGGTATAGTTTTCATTTGGCTCCCAATATGCTGGATATTTGTTAATGTCAGCATTGCCAACTTATCACTTTCTTCTTCCTTGTGTATGAACATGTTAAATATATTTGCTGTGTCTCAGAGACATAACTATGGCAGGAGCAAGATGGGGGTGAAAGACATGGCTACCCCAGGTGCAAACTGTCAAGCTGTTAGAGTATGTAGGTGCCAAAGATGCTATAGTGCAACAGTGGTATTAAGTTATGAAACCCTGAGGATGTTAGTAAAGTGTGTGCTAGTAACTCCAGCAAGTTGCTTGTTACAATTGTGACATATATTTTTATTTTATGCTCCTGAACTTTGAGATGATGGAATGTCATTAAGGAACTGCCCAGGAGTACCAGCTGGCATACCTACAGTTATGCTGTGCTCTTATCACAGGATCTTTACATTCAACATTTTCTGGGTCCCCTGCAGTTCTATTTACAGTGGGATACAGTTTAGACTTCTGGATTCAAAGCTTCTTATTTTCAAACAAGTTACCATACAGCCTTGTAGATGTTTTGTTTGCAGTACTAATCCAAAAGTAAAGAGCTACTACATGAACGTTTGGTGATTTCATTGCCTTGTTAGTTAAATGTGAACAGACTAAATCACCATATGTGAGAATGAGCTACAAAATGTGAGAACCTTGCAAGTGGATTCTTCAACTGTTAAACAATGAAGCTTCAATTGTTAAAATGAGGTGTCAATGCTTGTTTCAATGTCAGAAATGCAAAATATGATAAAATTAAAATGCTTTACTTACAGTTTGCAAAAGAAGATCTTGTTGCATGTGGCTGTGGCACTCCAGCAATATAAAAGAACTACTGACCCGATGCCTTCTAGAAGTATTTTATTGAGTTCTGATGAAGTCCTTTCTATGAACAAAAGTGCATAAAGAATAACATGCTTTTAGAGAAGAATATGGCTTAGGTGCTCTTTTTGTTTGCATGCTTCACTTCAGCTGGAGAGGCTGGTATTCCATTGGTGGTTTTGGTTCTGTTTTGTACAGAGTTCTTCTCTCAGTGATGCCCTCTCAGAAATTATTTCAGTGCATTTCACTTAGTTCCCAATCCCAAGAGACAGGTGATTTAACGTTACTACTGCAACAACTGATAATCAGAAAAATGCTTCTTGGAATAACTGAACAAACAACCCAAAAAATGGTGGTGGTGTTTTGCCTTCCAAGAACAAATCTGAATTCATACCCAATGGAAATTTAATTTTACTGCAACAAATGACATAACTTATGGGTTCATTAAAAGTTATGGTGGTCGGAATAACTGGAAAAAGTACAAGGGCAGCTACTGAGGATGAGAGTACATGGTTCATAGCCCTGTACCAGTTATAAAGACAGTAAATTAAATCATATTACCAAGTCTGGAGAATTGGTTAAAACCCAGATCAGTATTTAATGAAGTACCCACTCAATGGACATTAAACAGCACATACATACATTAAAAACAAAATAATGGAATATAAAAGTCAGCAGATGAACACTTTATATTTTGATGAGGGCATTCAATTGAACTGAGTACAGAAAAAAATAAGAATATGCAATTTTCTGAATGGTGTCATATTGAACTCCATAATAGTGGGTTGCATGATGGTTAAGGTGTGTACCTCTTAGGAATGGTATAATGGTTAAAGTATTTACCTCAAAAACCCAAGGTACAGGGTTTAATTATTACCTTTCAAGGAGAAACACAATTATGGAATATAAAAGTCAGCAAATGAACACTTTATATTTTGATGAGGGCATCCAGTTGAACTGAGTACAGAAAAATTAAGAATATGGAACTTTCTGAATGTTGTCATACTGAACTTCATAATAGGGGGTTGCATGATGGTTAAGATGTGTACCTCTTAGGGGTGGTATAATGGTTGAAGTGCTTACCTCAGAGACCCAAGGTACAGGGTTTAATTCTTACCTTTCAAAGAGAAATTGGCTAGTCTTAAAATGGCATGTAAGTTTAGCTAGTCTAGTACTTCCCTATGAACCTATGAATGCACAGTAAACACTTGAAAATATTCGACAGAACAGGCTGTGATTGAATGGCCACACTATATTCAGTATCCCTACTGAATCTAGTGTTCCTCTAACCCCAATCCTCATAGTATTTTAAGTGCTTCTCAGGCAAGAAAATACATTTATCCCTGGTGTCTTGTATTCCTCCCACTTACTCTTGATCCCTATAGTGTTTAAGTACCACTCAGGCATGAGAATAAAGTTTTCCCGGGTGGCTAGTAATTCCCTCATTCAATGTTACAGACTATGCTCATTAGTCTGTGGATGTGTACAAGTAAGACAGCCACCGCAAACCTCTCATCCACACATACACACAGCCCACTGCCTGACACACATGCATTCACACAGCACACTACCCACCTGACACACATCCATTCACACAGCCCACTACCCACCTGACACACATCCATTCACACAACCCACTACCCACCTGACACACATCTATTCACACAGCCCACTACCCACCTGACACACTCATCCATTCACACAGCCCACTATCCACCTGACACACTCATCCATTCACACAGCCCACTACCCACCTGACACACACACACACACACACACACACACACACACACACACACACACACACATGCACACGCACACACGCACGCACACACACGCACAAACACGCACACACAAACACAAGCACACACAAACACACACACAGACACACACACACACGCACACACATACACACACGCAAACACACACACACACTCACCCACACACACATACACAGACACACACACAAACACACACCCACACAAACACACACAAACACACACACACAGACAAACACACCTAATCTCATTCCCTAACTCCCCTACAGCTACCTCTCATGTAGACAAACACACACACGCACACATCCACACAGACATACACACACAAGCACTCACTCATGCAGTCCCTTGCATATACTCATGCACACACCTCCTAACCCCACTTTACCACTAATCTCCCCTGCACTTACAACTACTGTGATGGATGAACATGGCCTTTTCGGCATGTTCACTACTGATACATGGAAGGAATGGCCATGCTGAACTGTAAGGCCCATTGATTCTGTGAATCGCTCAATGTGTAGATACCCTCTCTGAGACACTTCCAATGAAGACAGCAAAGGCTAATTGGCATATGCCTCTTACTTGGACTGACTCATTAGCATGTAGCATAACTGTGGCGAGAACACGCTGTGATGCTGCAAGTCTTCTTGCAAAAGCACCATGGAAGGGCTGTCTATAAATTCAAAGAATTACCTCGCTGCATACACATCATACACACCTGATAGTAACCTTTCTAAATTCACCCCAGAAACTTATCTGAAGCCATGGTATCTTTTTGTAGTCTAAAAACAAGAAATGAGGAAAAAAATAAATTCAGTGTGACAGACAAAAAAAAAGCAACCGTAGTGAATGTGTGGGCAGGTGAGAGATTTTCCAGACAGCTGTTAGGGCTAGAGAGATTCCAACTTCAGACTGATCACATGCCATTGGTTCCACTGATCAGTTCCTATGATTTAGACCAGGTACTACTCAGACATCATAGAATACTGATGAGACCGAGACAGGTCAATACCAGAGTAATCAATATGCCACACAAAGAATCAATCATGGCTGATACTTTATCCAGAAATCCAGCACACGACCAACTGCAGTCAAATACAGGAGATGATTTTTCTGCTTATCTGCAGGGCATAATGGTAATATGACCATTAACTAAAAAAAGAGCAGAGAAGATAAAACAGTCTACCAGAAGTGGCTGCAAGTTACATGCCGCTATCAAATTTGTCAAAGACAGATGGCTGCAATTGCTTCATGCAGACAAACCATCCCATGCAGAAGTATTATACAGTCCAAACATGACATTTAGGAGAGGATGGCCTGCAGTTGTACCAAAAGAATATTAGTACCCACTTCACAATATACAGAAGTATTAAAGCAAATACAAGAAAGGACACCAAGGTCATAGCAAATATCTTGAAAGAGGTAAACTGCCA
The DNA here is from genome assembly GCF_019279795.1 of Protopterus annectens. Lineage (NCBI taxonomy): Eukaryota > Metazoa > Chordata > Ceratodontiformes > Protopteridae > Protopterus > Protopterus annectens. Next base: position 1,085,434,307 of record NC_056748.1, read on the forward strand.
GTGTGGAGTCCAAATACTAACCTGGACATTGCAAAGATTGTGTCAAAGTGTCAATTCTGCATTGTCCATAAACAGTCTCAAAGAAGACAGTCATTATTACTGACCCATTCACCACTAGATCCTTGCAAAAGGTAGCTGCTGACTGCTGTGAGCTTGAGGGCAAAAGTTAATTAATAGTGTTTAAGTGCTGCTCAGACAAGACAAGACTTTTATCCATGGTGTCTTTTGTTTCCCCCCACTCACTCCTGATCCCCATGGTGTATAAGTACCACTCAGACATGAGTTTAGAGTTTTACCAAGTGGTTAGTAATTCCCTCACCCAATGATACAGACTATGCTTGTTAGTCTAGGGATGTGTGAAAGTAAGGCAGCCACTGCAAACCTCCCATCCAAACATACACACAGCCCACTACCCACCTGATCACACTGACAGATTCATCCATTCACACAGACATACACAGACAAGCACTCACTCATGCAGTCCCTTGCATATACTCATGCACACACCTCCTAACCCCACTTTACCACTACTCTCCCCTGCACTTACCACTGCTGTGAAGAATGAACACTGCCTTTTGGGCATGTTCACTACTGAGATATAAAGATTTTGCATGTACCAACTTCAGCTAGCCAACAAATAATAGCAAAGTTTAAGGCTATGCTGACAAGAGACGGAACATTCACTGAAATGGTTACAGACAGTGGTGCACATTTTGTGTCAACCAAATTCCAACAGCTGCTGACAACTACGATTTTACTTGTACAGTGTCAAATCTTCATTATTTCCAATCCAGTACAGCCACTGAAAGAGCAGTGCAGACAGCTAAAAATAATCTTCAGACAGCATAAGCAAAAAGATCTCGTGAAAGCCTGAGCCTCATAAAACTTATATATCATATCAAAGAACTCTACACAGGTATGCAGGAGTAAGCCCATCTCAACTAATGCTTCAAAAGCAAGTAAGAACTAACATGTCAATGTTAGAATCCAAACTTGGGCAAAAAAACTTTTCCATACTAGTCTATAATACAAGACAATCAAAAAGAAACTAAACCTTTCACAAAAAGTTCTTTGAAAGGCATTATTCCACCCAAGCAGTACCTGTTCTTTTACAAAGCCAGATAGCAAGCATAACTATAGACAATGAGAGAAAGTGGGATACAGTTGTTATTGCAATGTGAAAAATTGATGAACTTAGGTAATGCATGATACAAGCACAAGATGGTGCCACAGTTAGACAAAATAAATCAGGGGCACTGTCAAGCAATTCCAGATGAGTCTCAAAATGAGTGATAAGATCCTTAGACCCAATCCTAGGTGTTTGCGCCAATGATAACGAAGTTCTCAGCTAGTCATAGAATTTCCATTTCCTTGAAAGTGTTACAACCAAGCATCTGAGACAAGAGTGGAAATGCCATATCCACAAGGTGTTATGATAGCCTGGGTTCTGTGAAACTCAGATCTCTCAATTGTCCTTATTTTGGAGGAACATTCCTATTTTCAGGCCTGTTTTATGATCCACGTTTGGAGGCATGTTCTTATATTCAGGCTTGATATACCCCTTCACAAAATTTTCCAAATCCCTCCCCATCCCACATGATTTTTGAAGGTGCATAGTACTCAAATAACACACTACATGGGAAACATACTAGTGGATCCAATAATTTAAAGAAAAAATACATTTTTCACCTGTTTTTCAGAAGCAAAAATAAATGACCTTGTGTGCTAGGATTTTGCAATACAGCTCATTAATGTCTACAGATTTTACACTGTCCCTTTGATATTGTACTTATATTTTCCATAGTTTTTCTTTGATATTGTGCTTATATTTTTCCATCATTTTTCTTTGATGTTGTGCTTATATTTTTTCCATACTTTTTTCACTGTTTTTTAAACTCATGTTTCTGAGTAGTATCACACATTCCCAGTGGAAGCAGGAGGAGTTATATGTTATTCAGTACTCATATTTTTATGCTAATTAGATGTCCAAAGTTTTGGCTAGATGTACCTATTTTTCAAGGGCCTTTGTTCCTATTTTCAATGTCTGCAGGTTGAGAGGTGTGAATTTTCCTTATTCTGCTGATACTGCCCTGTAAAGTGACTCTAGATGAAATAATGTTTATATTTGTCTGTCTAACCATTTTGCTTCCACAAATTCCACTTCCATTAATGGGACATGTAGTGGACAAAAAGTCAATTCTGACCAGATATCAAGACTGTAAAGGAGTGATATGAAAAGATAAGTAAATGTTTCAGATTATTCTTTGCATAAAAAATCTGCTTAAATAATCCCTACCTCTATTGCTGCTGTTTTGCCAATAATGGTTAATATACAATGTGTTAAAAGTTTATGAGAGAAAACACTATACCGGGTACCACACAATAATGTCTTTATTTAAACAAAGTAAAAAGGAGAGGTGAGCGCTTTCGCAACCTTCGTTGCTTCATCAGACAAAGAATTAACCGTTCAACTGCTTGTTTTATATCACTCTCAGTCAAAAAAATTTTTTCCAGTTAGTGACATCATACAACTTTTGAAAATTTAAAGGCATATATGACAAGAATATTGTAAAATACGCATATGAATATAAAATATATATACAAAAATGTAAAGTATGTTCATATTTATGCATATCTAATTTAAAACAGTTAAATCTCATTAAAAATGCATATATATAAAAAAATGCATATAAATAAAAATGCATAGTATATTCATATTTATGCATATCTAATTTAAAACAATTAAATAATCTCATAAAAATGCATATATATAATATATATATAAAAAAAGAATGCATAATACAAAATATATAATAAAAGAAATATATGTATATATATATATATTTTTATTTTATGCAAAAAATTAATTGTGTTGAAGGCGTCTAGCTTTAAGAAATGGAACCATTGATGTACAACCATTTAAGCCTGGATATCTATCAGCATTGAGCTTGATAATCCATCTTTGTTCTCGGCTCTCTGTGAAATTTTCTATATCTCCTCCCCTCACATTTCTATGTATATCTTGTAAAACAAAGAACTTGAAAGAGTGTGAAGGGTCAGTGTTTAAAACATGTTGAGCAAGCGCACTAGTAGTTTTGTTATTTCTGATGTCTCTTATGTGTTCCAATATTCTATCCTTTAAGTTTCTATTTGTTTTTCCTATATAGAAGGCATGACATATTTGGCAGAAACAAAATAAATAACATCTGTGGTTTTACAGTCTGCATATGAATGAGAGTATAGTGTAAAATTTCTAACAGGATGAATATATGGTGTGGTACTATGAATATGTGTACAAGCAGTACAAGACCTACAAGGAAAAGTACCTTTAGTCTGGAATTATAGGTAGTTTTTTGACGCCTTTATTACACAATTGTTGTTTTAATGTTAGATTATTTCTGAAACTGAAACTAGGTGCATTACCAATGAAAGAATGTAAACAAGGAATCTCATGTAAAATGTGCCAATGTTGTTTAATAATATTAGTATACTGATTAACATTACTAGCATACTGAAAAACCGCTCTAATGCTATTATTTTGTGTATTATTTCTCAAATTACTGCTATCTGACGTAATAGAATTAGAAGATTGAAAATACGCTTTACATTTAGAGTCCCTGAGTGTCCAAGCATCAGAAATAGTTCTATCTGTTTCATCCATATGATATCCTCTTCTTAAAAAATCAGTTTTCAATTTATTCAAAGCTAGTACTGCATCATTATCATTGTTGTGTAATCTTAATGTTCTGTATACCTGCCCCTTGAGCACATTTCTTGGAATGTGTCTAGGATGCATACTGGTTTTGTGAAGGTATGTATTTTTCTTCGTGGGTTTGTGAAAAAATTTGCTGGTAAAACCTGTCAACTCTGATTTGATTATATGTACATCTAAGAAATCAATCTCAGATGTAGAAAATGTCGTTATTAAACAGGCAGATAAAGGTGGAGGTATTGTTATTTTAGATAAGCAATTGTATGTACAACAAATGTATAAGTTACTGCTTAATAATGATAAATACAGAGGAATCTCAAAAGTTACAGTAAATGCCATCATTGATAAAGTGTCTTTTTTGATTTTTGACTTATTAATTACTGATTTAATAAATGAACCACTGTTTAAATACTTTAATGTCTTGAATCCAACTATTCCTAAGATTTATGGCTTACCAAAGGTTCATAAAGACAGAAGTCTGCCACCAATGCGTCCCATAGTCTCAGGCACTGGTTGGTGTACAGAACCACTGTCTATTTATGTTGAAAGTACACTGCATGTGCTCTTAGACAAATGTGAAAATATTTTAAGAGACACCAAAATGTTTCTAGAGAAATTACATACTGGAATTGAAAGTTTATCAGATATTAATGACTTTGCTCTTGTTACTATGGATATAGAGTCATTGTTTACAAGTATCCCGAATACATGGGGCATTAATATGATTAGAAATTTTCTTACAAGAAATAATTGCTTCACCAATGAACAAGTACAACTTATATGCAGTTTGTTAGAGATTATTCTGGAAAATAATGTTGTATATTTTGAAGAACAATTCTTTCTGCAACAGATCGGCGTTGCCATGGGCACACCATGTGCAAATAGTTATGCTAATCTATCTCTTACATTCTGGGAACAAACACATGTCTTTTCTGATAAGAATCCATTTATTAGTCAGCTTTTATGGTATACACGTTTTGTGGATGATGTTTTTTATTATGGAAAGGCAATATATCTGAGCTTATATTATTTATTAACTATTTGCATACAACTACTGATTTTCTGAGATTCACATACAAATTTTCTACATCTGAGATTGATTTCTTAGATGTACATATAATCAAATCAGAGTTGACAGGTTTTACCAGCAAAATTTTTCACAAACCCACGAAGAAAAATACATACCTTCACAAAACCAGTATGCATCCTAGACACATTCCAAGAAATGTGCTCAAGGGGCAGGTATACAGAACATTAAGATTACACAACAATGATAATGATGCAGTACTAGCTTTGAATAAATTGAAAACTGATTTTTAAGAAGAGGATATAATATGGATGAAATAGATAGAACTATTTCTGATGCTTGGACACTCAGGGACTCTAAATGTAAAGCGTATTTTCAATCTTCTAATTCTATTACGTCAGATAGCAGTAATTTGAGAAATAATACACAAAATAATAGCATTAGAGCGGTTTTTCAGTATGCTAGTAATGTTAATCAGTATACTAATATTATTAAACAACATTGGCACATTTTACATGAGATTCCTTGTTTACATTCTTTCATTGGTAATGCACCTAGTTTCAGTTTCAGAAATAATCTAACATTAAAACAACAATTGTGTAATAAAGACATCAAAAAAACTACCTATAATTCCAGACGCAAAGGTACTTTTCCTTGTAGGTCTTGTACTGCTTGTACACATATTCATAGTACCACACCATATATTCATCCTGTTAGAAATTTTACACTATACTCTCATTCATATGCAGACTGTAAAACCACAGATGTTATTTATTTTTGTTTCTGCCAAATATGTTATGCCTTCTATATAGGAAAAACAAATAGAAACTTAAAGGATAGAATATTGGAACACATAAGAGACATCAGAAATAACAAAACTACTAGTGCGCTTGCTCAACATGTTTTAAACACTGACCCTTCACACTCTTTCAAGTTCTTTGTTTTACAAGATATACATAGAAATGTGAGGGGAGGAGATATAGAAAATTTCACAAAGAGCCGAGAACAAAGATGGATTATCAAGCTCAATGCTGATAGATATCCAGGCTTAAATGGTTGTACATCACTGGTTCCATTTCTTAAAGCTAGACGCCTTCAACACAATTAATTTTTTGCATAAAATAAAAATATATATATATACATATATTTCTTTTATTATATATTTTGTATTATGCATTCTTTTTATATATATATATTATATATATGCATTTTTATGAGATTATTTAATTGTTTTAAATTAGATATGCATAAATATGAATATACTATGCATTTTTATTTATATGCATTTTTTTATATATATGCATTTTTAATGAGATTATTTAACTGTTTTAAATTAGATATGCATAAATATGAACATACTTTACATTTTTGTATATATATTTTATATTCATATGCGTATTTTACAATATTCTTGTCATATATGCCTTTAAATTTTCAAAAGTTGTATGATGTCACTAATTGGAAAAAATTTTTTTGACTGAGAGTGATATAAAACAAGCAGTTGAACAGTTAATTCTTTGTCTGATGAAGCAACGAAGGTTGCGAAAGCGCTCACCTCTCCTTTTTACTTTGTTTAAATAAAGACGTTATTGTGTGGTACCCGGTATAGTGTTTTCTCTCATATACTTCTCTTTTTATATACTGGGTTTTACCTGTATAGCCGTTTTGCTTTTCGTTTATTAGTGTTAAAAGTTTAGTTCATTTGCACAGCGCACAGCCTAAAGTATTCAAAAAAAGTTGAATATGTGCGTCACTTGTGCACATAGCCATACCTCTCTCTCTTTGAGATGCAATGACAAGAAATATAGAGTTGGTAAATGACTATGTAAACTGCAAATTTGTGTGATAGCTCTGCCACTTTAAGAAGAATGTATAGCATTGCTACTTTAAGAAGTCCTATGCCCCATAATGCACTTAGTCTGGTTTGCCATTTTCCAGTATATTCCTAGTATCAATATCAGTCTTGTGTGCAGCCATTTTGAACTTCATTAAAGTTGCTGTTTTACTGTAACTGCTGGTATATCCTGACCGTATTCACACTGCCTGCTAACATGACTGGATAACTAGAGGTAAGTACTGTGACACAATTGAATGAATGACTCACAAGGTTTGCACAAACTGGCACTCTGACACTGTAGATTATTTTCTTGCTCATCTGAGTACAAATTCATTGGAAGTTACTAGGCACCCAGTCTACAGAGAAAAATTCCCCCAGCCTTAAGGGACAACACAGTATAGACTAGGAGAGAATTATAAGGCACTAATGCAGTAGTCTAAGTTTACTATACCTCTCAAGAGCTCCACATTTAGTGGAATGTTGTGATTTTGGCATTGTTTTTGATTTGTTCTGCTTCTCTAACTTGACCTTTCACAGCTCTGTTTCATTACCTCAGTTATAATACCACTGAGAGGAACTTATCAAAGTTAAAATAGAGCCAATGAACACATCACAGACTTCTATGTACATTGTGCTGTTCGTCCATTGAATGGACCAGCAGCACAATGCAGCTAGAAAAATGGACTAATAGCACAATGGGCTTCTAGCTGCCTGTGTTATTTGTCCATTGTTCTAGTTGTTCTATGCTACTGGTCCAATCAATGTACCAGTAGCACAGTGAGCTTCTAACTACTTGTGCTATTTATTTATTTATTTAACAGTTGTTTACCAGGAAAGTCTGACTTGGAACAAAGCCAATTTTCAGCAGAGGCCAGGGGATAAATCCTCCAGATGCATTATTCATTTATTTATTTACCGGGAAATGCCAACTGGACACAGGTTCGTTTTTCAGTGGAGGCCTGGAGAGAAAAGCTCTACAGAACAACAGATGAGCAGCAGAGGACATGGAGAACAATTGAATATACATACAATAGCAAATAATACATACTGCAGCAAACATTACATATACATACAATATGAAACATAGTAATGAACAGATATACCAATATCTAGCTAGGAAGGTAGTATTTATATACAGACAGTACTCGGCTCAAACAGATACTGTTCTAGACCCATATACCTAAATCTTATATGCAAATATTGCACTAAACACAAACAGATATAAAGTAGGTGCTCCACACGAAGGTGGAACACGCTAGAAGGGCTAATGGGATAGAAGGGGAAGATAGAGGAGTGAGAGAGGAGACTGAATGAGTAGTAAACTTGGTAGTGATAGAAAGTTAGGTGTAAGTCAGTTGGATATGTATTTGGAGTTGAGATGAAGTGAGGTAGTTAAGCATGTTACAACAGGTCTGAGAGATTGAGTGAGGAGGGAAGAGGAGGGTAAAGGGTGAACCAGAGCCTGCAGAGGAAGGAATGTAATGATCAGACTGTGTGAGACAGGGTGGCTAGGGGAGGGAAGGTGAAGGGGAGGTAAAAAGGATGGTTACTAGTCGGGATTGGTGTATGGGCATAACCAGAGACTATTTAAATGAGTTTTTAGTGCAGTCTTGAAGTGATTGCAAGAAGATAGTGTAATTATAGAGGGGGAAGATTGTTCCATAATCTGGATATGATGCAGGAGAATAGTGCTTCTCCCACTGAGTTCTTGGGTTTGGTCACTAGAAGTAGATTTTTGCTGCTGGAGCATAGTGCTCTAGTGGAGCAGTAGGGCAGCAGGAGGTTTTGAAGGGATGGGACTTTAAGATGATAGTTTACTAACTTGTGGGCAAGAGGGAGTTGATTCAGGTGAAGTTGAGGGAGTTCAAGTCAGTCAAGTTCTGTGATAAGATGCACCAGTGGCAAACTTAGCAATTTTATTGTAGCTAGCCTCGAGCTTGTTTAAATCTGTTTGTCAAAGATAGGTAAGTTTAGGAGAGGCGTAGAGTAAAGTGAAGATTAGGTGGGAATTGGCAGCAGAAATTCTGGCTGTCTTGGTGAGGAATTGTTTGTTTCTGTACAATGCACCTAGTTTATGTGAACCTTTTTTATGGTAAGAGAAATGGTAGTGTCAAATTTGAGATTGTTATCAATCTCATCACCAAATAGTTTGGTATGTTCTGTTGGGGAGATGATGGTATTGTCTTTGGCTAGAATATTAAAGTGGGGAATAACTGGGTTAGATTTAGTGGGTTGGAAGATAAGCAGTTTGGTCTTGCTTGGGTTGAGTAATAACTGAGCATTAGATAGCCAGCTTTCTACAGATAAAAAGGCTTCTTGTGTAGTTCAGGTATAGTTGGGGCTGGGCAGATGAGGGTGGAGTCATCTGCATAAGAGAAGCATGCATTTGTAATGTTGGAGGAAATCAGAGTACCTGGAGAAAACCCACATGAATGCAGGGAGGACATGCAGACTCCGTACAGAAGGCACTCCTGCTGAGAATTGAACCAGAGATCCTCTTCCTGTGAGGCGACAATGCTACCACTGCATCATCCAATATTAGTCCATTTTTAATAGCTGCACTGCGATATTCATCGAATGCACCAATGGGAGAGTGCAGTTAGACAAATGGACTAATAGCACAGTGGCTTCTAGGCTACATGTGCTACTGGTTTATTTTTCGGTGCACTGTGTCACTGGTCCATTCAAATAAATGCTGGAGATGTTATTCTGAAATAATAGCTGATTGGACACATATGGCATATGAATGTGAAGTCATCTCCCTTTTTGGAAAAAAAAATAATAACTTCATTCAAGCTCTATGGTGAGATTGATCCAATATTTCTAAATCTTTTGTTTTATTTAATGCTCTGCTTCCTGGCATAATTCTAAATACCTAAGTGGCTCTTCTCTGGTCTTTTCTTGCTATAGCCAGAAAAGTAATTACTAAAAATTGGTAAAGTAAAGCTACCCCGTCTAGTGTTGAATTTATTAGTATAGCAAATATTGTTTGCGGTATTGAATTGCATGCTATATAAACGAGAATTTCTAATATAAATTCATATAAATTTTGGCTTAAACTTAAAGACTTGCTTGAAAAATATTAATTGCTGTTGATATGTATAATTTTGATGTACTGATCAGCTGTAGACCTATGTAAATAGTCATCTGTTTGTTTTATAATTGATTTGTTTATTTATATACTGTTTTAAAACCAAATAAAACATTTAAAAAAGAAAGAATTGGTGACAACCAGTACTTTTTATGCCTAGCATTTTGAGAAGCTATGGAAGTGATGAAAGGAAAGGTAATTACATAGTGTGGTAAATATAAGAAGAAGATAGTATATATTATCGATTTGTGAATAACTGGGCATACCATGAGAAACTATTGTTTATGAAAGACTGAGCAGTAAAAAAAGAGAATTGAAAAGTAATGGTAGAATAGAAAACTGAAAAGTAAGTAATCTTTGAGTGTGTGAAGTAGAAAAGGTTTGCAATACAGATGTAGAGAAATTTGGGTGAGTTATTAGTTAATATAATTGCAGAAGAGAATGTTGATTCATTTATTACTTAGAGAAGGAGATTGATGTTATTTGAGAGAAAGATTTCCTAGTAACATACTGCCTATTCTTCTGACCATACTCATCTATGTGTAGAAGATGGTGTATAGAGGGGAAGTGAGATGAGAGTAATAAAATGAAAAGGTAGAAGAACGTGGCCCTATTAGATGCTGTCCAGAAGCAGAACCAGTTTGTGACTGGGTGTCACTTTAGAAATAAAAAGTCTTTGTATTGTTTGTTTGTTTTAGATGCAAAGGGATTGAGTTACAAGTTCCTGTAACTTTGTGGGAGTTTAGAGAATCCCCAGCTGAGTTATATGTTTTGGTTTTGGAGAACAGAGATTTGTTGTTTGATTTAAGGAGTCAAGGTTTAGAGTATGGTTGGAGCATATTTTTCAGTGAAGTGAATTTCTCAGGGAAATGAATTACATTATGGACTATATTAAGTTGTGAGTAGGTGAGGTAACTGGGGAGTTCTAACCAGCAGAGATGTCTAAGGGATATACAGTGGTGAGCTTTTAGAGGTGTGTTTGCTGCAAATGTTGCTACTTTAGTATAGCATGAGTTAAGTTTTGTGTAAGGATGACACTAAGGTTTGTGGTGATGCTACAGAAGAGAAGGAAATAGGAAGGTGGTGCCTGTCAATTTTCTTGTGAAGTCTGTCAAAGACTGTCTTGCCCTCTAGTGTGATCTCTAGATTTCAGTATTTTTTAAAGGCTTGAAGTAGGTGTAAGTCATATTTAAGTTTTTTATCAATTAATATCCTAAGTAGTTTAGGTTGTCTAATGCATTCTAATTGTGTTGTCTGCTAAAACAAACTCTACATTTTTTTCACATTTAATTTGAAGCTATTGTCGTTGCTCCAATTAATATAGTATAACCCATGTCACCATAACTATGAGTCAGTGAAGAATGAATCACAACACCCAATTTATACTTGTCTGCAAACTTTGATAACTGTAGTCCAGGAGTGTTGGTTTAAAGGTTTGAGAAATGCCAAATAGGAGATGGCCCAATACTAAACCCTGTCGTAAATACTGGTATCATTTTTTCTTTCAAAAGTGGCACCTGCAACTCTAACCACACTGGTTCTGTCAGATACTTCATTAGCTAACAGCTGCACATGTGGATTTATATTTAGTTTCACAAGACGGCCATTACTGCCTGCATGGAGAATAGTGTCAATGACCTCAGTCAGGAACAGAAATGCAGTATAACTTGCATAACCACTACACATTGTATTTATGATTTTTTTCAAAGAAATTAATGTAGTAAAAATGGACCACCACACTGCACAAGGAGCAACAAAGTCACAGATGCCAGGAATATAAGGCAGGCATCTACCCAACCAAACATTCTAGTTAATGGTGCCTCTATTGTAAGTCAGACAGATGTACTTCTTACAAGACTGAGTAAGGAAAGAGTGACAATTAATAGCTTTTTTGGTGCCAGGATCCATCAGATCATGCATGCATTCAAGTCCTTGAACAACAAATACCAGTATGACTCTGCCGTGTTTCATGTCAATGACTTGCAGTATCCCTCCCTTGGACTAAATGAAGACAGACATGATGTTCTCACACTATGTGCCCAAGGTAGGTATAAGCCTAGCATTGAAAACATTCTACCTTCTTCAACAATTATACCATAATATGAAAAAAAATGATTCACTTTTAACAACTGGCTTACTTTTTGGTGTCACTCCAAGGAAGTCCAGGTCATGGATATGTTCAACAGATCTCACTTCTTTACCAGGTATGGCCTGCACCTGTTAGCCCTCTAGGATTTTGTATATTGGCAAATACCTTTCCCACCCCCACAGTGTCCTTTTTAATCAATACCAACTAGATAAAGCTACCAACATAAAGAAACAAGCAAAGGAAAATATGAAGGTGTTACTGATCAGCACTAAGAGCCTGAAGAAGAAACTCTACTCCCTACAAGCTTTCTTAATGTAGACATCTATGTAGGTTCTGGGGTTTGCCATTCGTTATTTGTAAAGATTGTTCTTGGTTATAAAACATTTTAGTAGTAAGGGACTCTACGTGAGCCGTACTTTGTATTTTATTTCCTAAGGTTCTGTGACATTGTTTAAAGCAATGGAGAGTACTCCAGCCCTGCAGGTCCATGGTTCTTTTCACATCTATAGACCAGTCATTGCAGGAGAGGGGATGAAAGGTGGTGGTGTCTCAATTTTCTTCCAGGAGACACGCACATCAAGGCTGGTTAAGCAGCTTAAAGCACTAAAGCTTCTTCGTGTCCAAGTCAGTATCTGAAAGGTCCCATACCATATATTAGCAAGCTGTAGAATCCCCTCTATGACCCAAGAAAGATACAATACATATCTACCAGAGCTGGAGACTCCCAGTATTAATACAATACCATCTTCCTAGGTGATTTTAACTACTCGTCTATAGACTGGGAAACTTAGACTGCCACTAATGCACAAGCACAGAGATTTCTGGACTTTGTCGAAACAAATGCCCTAGAACATTTATTCAGACTACCCACTACAGGTAACATTTTGGACTTCATCCTTACCAGTACTGGGACATCCTGCACCATCCCTTGCACATCATCCCTTGTTAGGCCTGACCAAAATCTTTTCATTCAAAATAAAATGAAAACCAGAGGCCTCTGCTGCCCATGGTAACTTTAGAAACTTCTCTAAGATAAGCTATCTACTTCTAAGTGATACTTTGGCAAGCTTTAAATCCCCACCAAACTCTGAAAATTCTGCTGCTTATCTAAAATCATAGACCACTGAACTGTACCAGCATTCAAACAGCTGACTTGGAGAAAAAAGCACAAGACAAACCCCAGAAAACATGGTAGAACTGTAAAATCAACAAACTATACAACAGAAGGAAGAAAATACTGAAAAAAAGAAGAGCAATTCCCAGAATAATAGAGTGCTTGTCACTAAAGTAACCAACTCAAGTGCCTTCTTAGATCCACTAAAGCCATGTATGACGTGCGGCAAGCCACCTATATTTGTAGTATTTTTTGCCTAATAAAACCAGAAAGAACATTTCAGTGTTTTGAAACATTCTAAGAGAGTTTCAAGTCTTTTTGGGATACAAAGTTAATAAAGATAAAACAAAGACAATAGCTGTAAACTTTGTACCCTCACACAAATTGGTTCAGCAATACCCATATTTAAATGGACATGATAAAATGAAATACTTAGGGGTCTGGGTTAAAAAGGATATGTGGAAAGAGACTAAACAAAAGATAATACAAAAACTGAGAAACTGGAAGCTCTATTTTATGAATATGGATACAAGCAGTGAAAATGTTTTTAGTCCCTTTGGTTTTAAACGCAGGTTGGGCATATTTTTATCAACCAGAGGAAAAGTTATAGATAACAATTAATAAAGAGTTGAAGGATTTTATCAGAGCGTGGAAAAAGGCAAAAGTCAAGTGAGATAAGTTGATCCTTCCAATAGAACAGGGTGGTTTCAGATTAGTTAATGTGAAGGGGTATTTCAGAGCTACACAGTTAAGGCTCCCATACATAGCACAAGCAGAAAGCTATAACTCAAAGGAGAAAAGGATGCTGATGAAATGGGGAGGTTGGGGGGCTCAAGAAATAAGGAGAGACTGGGATTTTGGATGCAGATCCTTATGGAGAATAACAGTAACTGTAAATTAGCAGAAAGGATTCCAATCACTAACCCAACATGGGAGTGGAACCACAAACAATGTGCCAAAGCACCACTAATCACCAAAAACACATAAATCAGGGGTGCAGAGGGGATTATCCACAGAAAAATGCACTTGTGAAGCAAGTAACCAAATACCAGAAAACTTATTGTATGTTAAGTGTTTTCATCCTTCAACAAGTAAATAAATACAGGACTTCATCAGAACAAACCCCACCTCTCTGCATTTAAATAGCACCACTGCACTTTATTAATTAACAAACCAAACACAAGTATTTCATGCACATAAAATATAAAGGATGTATAAAAGTGAGACAAGTACTTGCAAACACTTAAATATAGTTAATGCAGTCTTCCTTGAGACAATGTGAATAATATCTTAACACACACAAGAAAATTTGTTTGTTCTCCATCTGTATAAAAATTGTAGTCATACAAATTAAAAAATATATGTACACAAACTATAATACCTTTAAGGTCATGTCATGTCATCTCATACAAGAAAAACAAATAATTTTACCCCGAAACTTAATAATTACATCATCAACAGGGGCAAAGGAATATCACTAATAATCCCCAACTGTGACGTTCATAACCTTTCTGCCCTCATTCTCAAAGTGTAATAGAGATTTGTTCAAGCCTGGAAACACAGACACATCAAGCCTTAACTGCCAGTATAATTCCCTGTATTCAAGTTCGTTCTCCCAATTGCCAACCTTATAGTTAATCAAAACTGTCTCCAGCATCCCAAACTCAAAGCCGGAAAACTCTGTACAAACCAGAGTGGGTGTTTCCCTTGCTTCTGTCATAAAGGTGTTCATATATTCTCTTTTTGAAAGCTGTCTCAGTCTTTCCTACGTAAAGGCCTGAACAGCCATTACACTTATCGATGTATACAATGGCCACAATGTTACAATTCCCTGGAGGAAGGTAAACCTTACTTTAACCAAAACTATCCAGACCAATCTGGGGACTGTTAAAATGGAACTGCATTGGAAGCCTGTTCCACATTTTTGGTCTCCCTAACCTTAGTTTGGTAACACATTGTGTTTTCTAGTATTTTTTTTATGTTCTTCCCTGTCTTGTAAACAAAATTGGGTTTGGGTAATGCTTTTTCCAAAACCATCTCCTTGGCAGTTTTCACTAATAATATTTTTAATGCCCAAAATGTTAGAATTATACTCCACCACTTGTAACGTGTTGTACATTGTTCCTCTCTTGAAACAATTGTGGGTTCCCAAGTGATTGGTCAAACCAGTTCCAAGTAAGGGTTTGTAACAAGTCCCCCAGCCACTAAAAACATTGTCACTGATCTCAACCATTTTTTTTTTGGGGGGGGGGGGTAAACCCAGATAAAAACATTTTTTCTAACTTCATTCTCTCCAAGTTGAAATCATCCATTCTGAAGGTCATTTGGGGCTAGCTGTATAAACTGGCCCTTAACCAAATGTTAATATGTATTACTAAATGTAGGTTTCCTGTAATCTTTGATTCATACCTACCTGCTCGAATTCTGATGGTGGTGTTGAGGAAGTTAATCTCACCTGCCGTGAGTTTGTATGTAAATACCAAAAACCTAGTATTTAGATCAATAAGTTCAACAAACTCATCAGCCTCCTGTTTGGAACCGTTCCATAAAATAAATATGTCATTTTTTTCTCAAGTCAGTAAAACCAAGTTGGCAAAAAACGGGGCAAAAGCTGAGCCCATAGCTACCCCCTTGACCTGTTTGAAGAATTCACCTTCAGATTGCATATAGTTGTTTTCTGGCATAATGGTCATACATTCAACGATAAGGTTGATTTCAGAATTAGATAAAAACTGATAGTCAACTAAGGCATCGTCCTGTGGAATACAGGAAAACAAGTCTTGAACATCCACAGGAAGAAAAAAACAGTTGTCAGTATAATAACAACCCTTAATTTTCCTCAGGAAATCCAGAGAATCCTTGAGAAGGTACATCTTACTATGGGTAAAAAGTTTCAGTAATCTGTCTACCTGAAATGCAAAGGGTTTTAGAACTGTGTCTGCAAGAAGGGGTGTGTTATATCCTTGTATACCTTGTGTATACTGAAAATTCATGGTATAAGGGGAGAATTGTTACTCAAAAAGTAATAAACATCTGAAGAAACCACCTCCTGCCCATAAAATATTGCATGATAAACATAGGAATCAATCAGAGGAAATTAGAAAGGATTGGAAAGAGAGACTATAAGCAATACACAAAGAAACAATGGGGATGTATGTATGACTCCCAAACGTGCAACAAAGTCTAGAAGAGTTTGGATTTTTGCTTGGAAGTGTTTGCATAGGTGTTTTTATATCCCAAGCAGTCTCCAAGGACATCTGTCTCAGGTAGATTGCAAATGTTGGAGGTGTGATGGAGAAAAAAGCTCACTGGGAACAAACGTTTTGGGAGTGTAATGAGTTGGTAGACTGCAGCCTACCTGTCAGAAATACTGGGCGAGCAAATTGATGTAATTAAGGAAATCATTTTTTTTTTAGCTGTGATACTGAATTGGATTTGCCGAGACATAGTAAGGCTTTGCTGAGTTATAGAAATCAAAGTCTAAAGCAACCATTCTAGAAGTAGTGAATGTAGTCACAAATGAAAGTGGGATCATTAGAAAAAGGGGGGACAAATTACATAGAAAAAAGGGAATTGTGGGTACAATACATGCAGAATGTTATGGTGGAAGAATGAGGTTTAGGCGAAGGCAGGAACTGAATGAGCTATATAATGTTTGACTGATAATGACTGTAAAGAAGATTCTATGTGATGTATAATGTTTGTAACTGAAACTATGTCAATATGATTTGTTTGTATTTATGCAAATGTATGACTGCCTATGTCATAAGTGATAATTCAATAAAGTTGTTTCTTGTTTTAAAAAAAAGTTAGCCAGCCAAGCTAAAGATAATCATTAAGCAATTTCTAGTTATGTTACAAATATCAGGAGTACAATGCAACAATGCGCTGAGCTGATTGTGAACAATATTACTTTCATTGAAGCTGAAAATATAGCTAACCTACTGGTTGATAAATTCAGCACAAATTTTACCCCTCTCTCTCTCTCCCCCATCCTCATCTATCCCACAAGAAATACCTGAAAGTGACACCTCCCCAGCTATCACATATGACCAAGTCCTAAAAGCTCTTTCAGAAGCTACAAATGCTGCATTGCTTGCTGTATAATATTCCTGGATGAATTCACAATAGTATGAAACGTGATTTTTCTAAGCTCCTAACAACACTGTTCAGCCTCAGCCTCAACGCAGGCTTTGTAGCAAATGAGTGGAAAACAGCAGCAGCAGTCATCCCCCTGCACAAGGGAGGACCCTCCACTGACATGGGTGATTACAGACCCATAAGCCCGACCAGCCTCATATGATAAGCCATAGAAAGGATTATCATTGAATTAATCAATAAGGTTATATAGGGATCCTTCAAACAACAGATCTGATAAAGGCAGGTGATGCTTATTCATCCTGGTGGATTTCTTTGAGATAATCAACAAGGCAATGGATAAAGGCAAAATAGTCCACACCACCTACTTCAACCTGTCCAAGACCTCTGACACAGTCCTCCATTTAGACATAGAAATGTAAGCAAACTAGGAATAAACCTCTGTGTCACCTACTGGACCACCAAATGGCTCACGGATAGAATTCAAGACATCAAAACATTGGAAGTCACCTCCAAAAAAAGAAAAGTCAAGTCCCCATGGAACCTTTCCTGTTTGTCACCTACTTCTCTGAAGTTAAACCCAATACAAAAATACTCTAACTGACTTAAGTTTGCAGATGACTGCAAGCTGGTTATAGTTATAGAATCCCTGAAATACTCAGCCATCCTGGTGTCAGAATCATGGATTAAAGCTAAAATGTCAAAAAGTAATTTTCCTCCCCTGGGAAACTACCACATTGAGAATACACCCCAAAGAGATGACCCAGTCGTTCAGGATTTGGGAAGTTATGTAGACAGAAACCTAACTTTTGACTGTGTCCACTGCAGTGAGTAAGTCCTTCTTTATTACAAAGATTATTAGCACAGAGATTGCTTCCTGGTCCAGAGATGTCATTGTTCCTCTCTATTCATCCCTCATAAGGCCAAACTATAACACCAGCTTATATATGACATATGCAATAGCTGGGACCTCACACAGATACCTTACAAAAAGGATACTTGGCTTAAACAATTTGACAAACATGGGCTCTCTCAAAGCCCTATCACTATACTCGGTCTCTTACAGACTGCTAAGAGGTGACTTGTGTCTGGCATACAAGGCATCCTCTGACCCAGCCCTGATGGACTTCACATGAGCAAATCCAAAAGCACTACAAATAGTCCATGGATTTAAACCTCCTCTGTAAACTCAACATAACTATTTCGACAGACAGTATGTCAGAGGATTCCATGGATTTAAACCTCCTCTGTAAACTCAACATAACTATTTTTACAGACAGTATGTCTTGCCATGCTCACAACACATTTGAGTCTAGTCCATGAAGGGATAAGGGTAATCGAAACACCAGATGGGATGGGAAATTTGGCTAGGCTTAAACTTTACTGCAAGGGCAAATGAACAAGGCAGAACCTGTTTTTGACAAAGCTGAATTGATAAGGATCCATGATTAAAATATTTTTAATGTCCCAATTAATGAAGTGTATGAGAATATATTCTATAGATTTACATATGAGGCTATTGAGATTAATTGTTTTATAATTACTAGGGTCCATGGTTGGGCTGTCTTATGTAATTGTTTCCATAGCTATTTTCAGGCAGTGGGATGCATACATTAAAGAGGCCAAGCAAGAGAACAGATAAGCTATATTTGGTACACATATCCAGTCAGCCTGATATGTTATCACGGCTCACAGATGAAGTGTTCTTAGGTTTTGTCAGGGCTGGGAGGACTTGTTCCTCAGTAATTACAGGGGGGCCTGGGATGCCAAATTTATAACTGCAGGTGGGGTAACATTTGCATTAAATGTATTAGTGATGATGTTACCTGTTTCCTTTGGGCCAGAGTAGATAGTATTGTGACCGAGCCATGAACATTGGTGGGGTTAAGTTCTTAACATCCTAACATATTTAAAGAAAGATTTGCAGTTATTTTGCATTCAGACGTTATTTTAAGTTCACATTCATCTTAGAGCTTTCTAATGGTATCTTTTAGCTATCTGATAATTTGCTTAGCTAAGCTCTTAAAGTGCATAGAATATATAACCTGTTATAAGCATTAAGTAATCTTATTCTTCTGTTATGCAGTTTGTTTATATGTGTATTCGACAAAGTATTATTTATTTATTTTATTTTATTTATCATTGTTTACCGGGAAAGTCCACCTGGGAACAAGCCCTTTTCAGTGGAGGCCAAGATCTATTTATCTTTGTTTACTATTTAAACTACCATCATTATTAACAGTGCTGTTTTCTTATGTCAAGAGAATATTATCACAGCAGTGGGAATGTAAAATAAGAATAAAATAACCCCTCTCTCTTGTATTAATGACCTCATATGTCAGGTTACCTATAAAATAGCCAAGATATCCTCTAGTAGAAAACATTTCCTTAAGATGTAAGCATTCATCCCAAAATTCTTTCTCAATTATGATCATTTGAGCAGCTCTCACAAACTGTCCTTTTACCACTATCTTTTTCTGTGTAGTGGGGAAGCACTTGTAAAGTGAAGGAAAGCATTAAAGTAGGTGGCTTTTCTAAAAATACGAGATGTAAACCTGTCATTTGTCAAAACCTTACTTAACCATATCTCTATATATGCTGTGCTCAGATCATTGGTTTCGTGATTAAAATGTAAAAAGCAGTCGCAAAATGAATATATTCTATAAACAATGGTATCTTTTCTGTTTTATTGTTCTATACAACAAAGATGTCATCTAGGTATCTGATAAAAAGTTTGCATCAGGTCATAAAATTACTATTAAACAAAAATCTTCTTTCCCACATAATCATTGTGATGTTAGCAAAAAGGAACCCAAAAGCAGAGCCCACTGCTACCTCCTCCCTTTCCAGATAATACTGCCCTTAAAATATAAAGAAGGCATTCTTTAATACAATTTCCATCATGCTGTCGGACAAGTTGATTCTTTCCTGCAGAAGCCCTTTCTCAAATAGAAAATCAGCAAACCATTGTAGTTCAACAGTATGTGGGATGACAGTATAAAGGTCCTATACATCAACAGTGACAAAAGTGTAATTTGCTTTGTACGTCAACTCATTAATCGGTTTTAAAAAATGCTATGATTCTTTACAAACGTGTTTTTTGGAAAACCATGTTTTAACTTTTCATCCAAACATTTGACTATAGGGTGTGTGATTGAACCCCGTGCACCAATTATTGTTACAAGCATTAAGTAATTTCATTCTTCTGTTATGCAGTTTGTTTATATGTATATTCAACGCAGTATTATTTATTTTATTTATTTATTTATCTTTGTTTACCAGGAAAGTCCATCTGGGAAAAAGCCCTTTTTCAGTGGAGGCCCAGAGATATTTATCTTTGTTTACCAGGAATGTCTAACTGGGAAAAAAAAACATTTTTCATTGGAAGCCCGGGAAAGCTCCAGAAACATATTAGGAGTAGTACAGACAAAATGACCTGTAGCTACATTGCATTTACATTCCAATCAGCCTGTGTGCCACACTATGTTAACCCATCTCACAAAGGAACATTCACAGTTATTGGCATTTAGTTGCAACAGTGATACGTTACAGCAACTCTATGTACAGGGCTGACTTAGGCAAAATGGTACCCGAGGCACTGACTACTGTTTTCCCCCTCCCCCACACCTTCCAGTGCTCCCCTCTGCGTTCCCCATCTTGAGCTTCCTACACATGTACATTTTCTTTTTCATCATTTCCTCATATTTTGCCTTACTCTTCAGTTTATTTAAAAATCCATTACCTCCTAGATATTCAGAAGTGGATTTTAATGTTTTTTTTTTTTTTCTTTTTACACATCCTTTTTATGCAGCAGTGGCTTGAACAGAAATTGTGGTTAAAGAAAGAAATTCAGTGTGCTGAACAATGCTGTTCAACTTTAATTTTCCTTGCACCCTTTCAACACACCTTTTCTGACCACAACAGTGTAGCAATAACCTCTTATGAAATGACTTAATTAAATTGGGACCCCTAGAAGCCATAGATGCTGTAGGATGCATTTTAAATCATTTACCAAACTTTTAATCCAGTGGTGACCTGAACAAAAATCATGAGAAAGAAAAGAATTTCAGTCTTAGTTTTTTTCTCTTTCAAAGCAGACAAAGCTTAATGTTCATAGTTTAGACAATTTGTTTGTTGTTATGAGGATACACGTGTCCTATCTAGGAATACTGCCTGCCTCCCTAGACCCTTCAAAAAGGAGAGCCACTGCCTGTGCATCTAACTGGTTCAAAAGGTCACAGTCATGTATTTTAAGTGACTGTTCTCATACGTATACATAGCATGCTTCATGCTTCCTCACTTCTCGTCTATGCCCCCCCCCAAAATTAGCCATCTGTATAAATGCCTGATATATGATTGTGAGAAAAGTGAAAAAATAATGGTTACAGTAATGTATTTACTTTGTTACTATTATACATTACACTGCCCCTACACAAGCTACAGTACTGAGGTCTGTGTGGAAAAAAAAAGAAGTTAAAGAAATTAAAAAGTAAAAGAAACAATGATTACATTGTCCCCAGCCCAAACACAAGTTAATAATGACCTCCTGTGCATACCTGTAAGATCTGACCAAACAATCCCCAGCCCCCCTCCCACATAACCTACAGCAACTGTCTGATCACAGACTGGTTTTATAATGAGTGTGGGTGAGAGCAGAGGCTACCACTCAGTCCATGTCAAAATCCATTCTTACTGTATGGGGTTTAAGGGGCCACCAGAGGCCTAGAAGTTCCATGTGTCTGAATGTTCCGTGATATATTTTATGCATTATTTTTGAAATGTAATTACTTGTCAACTTCATTTTTTACTGCTGCCCAGAAGAGGGGGTGGGGATGGCATAAAGGTTATGGTCTTTACCTAAGAGATACAAAGTACAGGGTTTGATTCTCATCTTTAATTGTTGGCCAGGCTTGTAATAGTCAAGAGACTGATAGCCTGGTATTTACCTATGAATCTAAAAGAGCAATGTATATATCCCAGCATTATGGTGTGTGCACAGATAAAAATCAGTAATATTACACACAGACACACATGCGCGCACACACACACACATGCACACACGTACACACGCACACTGCACATTCACCTTCACGGAAAAGCGAGGAATTCCATTTCACCTGCTGCATGTTTTTGAGGTGCTGGTGTTAACCAGAGCACATAGACAGACTCTCACACAGACAAGGGAAGGCATGCAGGTGACAGCCAAAAATTCAACCAGTGCAAAGCACTGTAAGATGGGGGTCTATATCACGGCATCGAAAAAGACGTTAACCAAATGGCTTATAAATCAAAAATTACGTTCATTGAGGTGTGTTTTTTTGAGATCACTGTACAGTAAAGATCAGAAAATTTGCCCCTTCCTCACTGTAGTGCTATCTTGGAGTTGGTATATATAATTAGTGGGGGGTGGGGGGGTGCAGCCTCCCACAAGAGTGACTTCGATGAATGGCATTTTCTATTTTTAAGCCATTTTGTTAACATCCTTTTCAATGCCGTGATATAGACCCATAAGATGGCAGTGCTACTCACTGCTCCAAAGAGGCGAGGAATAGTTCCTTTAAACATCATCCTCCTACCAAAGCACCAAAGATAGTCATCTATCAAGTGTTAGGTCTGTTTTGTAATGGTAAGTGTAAGAAAATATGGCCTGTTGTTACTTTTAAATACACTGTAACCACTCCACCCCCACCCCCACCCCCCCCCACCCCACACACACACACACACACACACACACACACACACACAGGCATAATGGCAGTGCTGATAATCTCCGTGTTAGAAAATGAAATACATTATAGCCAGCTTGTAACTTGCAACACACATATATGTCATAGCAATACTAGTTTTGCACTTATTTCAGCAAATAGCAGTACATAGTGCAACACTGGTACTGCCACACCAGATCAGTGACAGTTACTTACAGTCAGTAAATGGGGATAAATCACTTTTATTTACCTCATTGAGGAGTAAAACATAACTGTCACTGTTGCTGATTTTGCCTCATACTTTTGCTGTCTCTCTTATAAAAAAGATTGATGTTTTGGTAAATCCTTTAGGATTATAGACAGGGTAACCATTTAAATGTTGGGACCCTTTAGAGTGAGTCCTGAAATATAGAGACTGAATGGCCAAAAACGCAGACTCACATATATTAAGTCTGAGATGCCCATTTCTCAGAATATTCCCTTTTCTCAGAGACATTGTGATCTTGGAGTTGGTCTATATAAGTTTGGGGTTGTGGGAGGTGAAGGAGGAGCTTGCCCCCCCCCCACAGAAAAGAAATTTAAATTAGAAGAATGATGTTCAAGATCCCCTCTTCTCCTGAATTTTCAGTCTGTTGCTTTGGGGTGATGGCACCAGGCATTTTGAGTGCCAGCATTTCAATACGGACCATAATAGACAGTCAATAAACCCAGATATCAGAGTTTCAGACTTCTTATTTCTCTAAGATGCATGTTGATATTGATTCAAAATGTGTTATTCTGTTAACTTTTTAAGTGACTTAAATTAATATTTAAAATGTGTTCCTGAATTTTGAAGCCTTTATTCTGCTATTATTTTTGGATTTGCCCAGAATTATTGAGCAAAAAACTTTAACAGTTATAGTATCTAGTGTTCTGCCAGTATTTATAAAACTCCATGAAAGAGGAAAAACATCCCTGAAGTTGAGAAGTATCAGCTTTTCTTAAGATCCAAGGTATCCACTAAGATCAGTCACGTTAGGTTGCTGATCTTAAGTGCTTACCTTGCTCATATTCATTCACAGATTATCAGCTTTATACTAAAAGGTTCATATCACAACCCTGTTTCTTATAAAGGAGTATAATCAGAAATGAATACATTGTTTCTCCTAATTTTTCCAAACCAGCAGCAACTTTTATGGGGTCCCCACACAGTCAAGGATGGGCAGCTGTGGGTATTGCAGAAGCATAAAGCCAAGGGCTGTATGTCAATGGGAAAATATTTAATGAAGTTGTGAAGCCTATTATGTGACAAAGCATTGTTACTAGAACTAGAGGAATCTTTCAATTTTAAAGGCGATATAATAAAACTTATTATTACCCCCCCCCCCATTTTAATAAGTACGCAAAATTGCTATTCTGGCTTTTGTTGATTTGCATGACATATTACAAAATATAAAAATAAGTTAACTTGCTGTGGTTGAGGCCCCCAGAACTAGGGGGCCCCCAGTGACTGCAGGGTTTGCTGGTGCCTAAAGCTGGCTATGGAGTGAGGGTATGGACAGGTATAATGGTTTTACGAGGAGAAGTACAGGAGCAGAGCCACTTGCTATTTATGTATTGTTTAGTTCTACTTTGAAGATGTTTTTATTTTCAGTAAGTTTTAGGAGTGCTGGGAAGGAGTTCCACAGGTCAGTGACATGGTGGGAGTATACACAGTCGTCAGCAGAGTTATTATATTTGGTTGTGACTAGATGAGATTTATTATTAAATCACAGGGTTCTACTACTTGTGTACAGCTGCAGATAATTTCTTAGGGACAGGCATTTGTCTAGGTAAAATATTAGGTTGTGAGCAGTTAGTAGTTGGGAGAAGAAGTCGTATTGTGGCAGTTCCAGCCAAGTAAGGTCCTTTAGTGCTTGACAATAACATGTTAAATGAGAATTTAGCTGTTGTGTGATAGCATGAATCAAATTTTGTTCTTAAGGTGATGTTCAGATTTGTCAAAACAGATGATGTATATAAGAGGCAGGAGTAGATAGATTTTAACTATATATTTTCTTGTGTTTTCAGTAAGAAATGTTTTGGCCCTGTAGGGGGGGCCTATGTAGTTGTTGGTGATCTCAGATTTTCATCTAGTAAGACTCATAGAAGTTTAGTGTAACATACAGTTTCAATTTTTCTTTCTTCAATTTTTGCATGATAAAACATGTAAGAGTATTTTTATTAATGTTGTTGGGGTAAACAGCATTAGTTTGATCTTTTTTGCATTGAAGAGTAGGTCAGAGCCCAATGGCCAAGATTCGGTGGAAGTGAATGTCTGCTGTGTGATGTCCTGGAGGTTATCTAGTGTTGGAGCTGAGCAGATGACTGTTGCATTATCTGCATATTGGATTAAGGTTGTCTCTTTGGAGGAGGTGTGCAGTTTATAAATAACGATGTTGAAGAGGATGAGATCTAGAATTGATCCTTGGGGTATCCTGACTGTTACTGGTAGGAAATATGAAAGTTCCTGTTGTCACAGCTTGCTGCCTATTTGACAGGTAGATGAGAAACCAGGTAAGGGATGGGTTGCTGAGTTGTATCAAATGATTTGCAGAGATCAAGGAAGAGGTTGAGACTAGGCTACCTTATTTATAAACTACAGAATAATATACAATTTGAAATATATAAATATACAACAATGTATCTGTTGATATTTACCTGTATATAGTATTTCTAGGACTTACTGCTTCATTGTACATCTTACAAATGTTGCTAGACAGGTGTGTTATCTTATTTTCTTATGTTGTGTTTTCTACATGTATGGGACTGCCTGCATGTGTCTCTTTCTTCTCACCCTGGCTATGTCTGCACATGGTCACTTCTGATCACTGCACTATCCCAGTAAACAAATAAATACGCATTTCATTATGTTTGATATGAACAGCAACTGCATTATTGATTCAACTCTTTAAGTAGGACCATAACCCTGAGTACTGGGGCCAGCTTTAGTATTGTGATCCATTAGAGGAGGGTTCCAATTCAATTTAAGTCATGAAGCAACTGAAAAAGTTTTGCTTTTGAGAGCTTCATAAATACAGAGATATTTACAGCAAAGTACAATCAGTTTAAAAAAAAGTCATTGATTTAATCTGATTCAATGAGGGAAGATGATACAGATTTCTATTTATTTAACATTTGTTTACTGGGAAAGTCCGACTTGGAACGAACCAGGTTTCAGCAGAGGCTGGAGAGAAACTCACCATATGCATGTCTTTGTAAGTATGCAGGTAGATGGAGGTGTGCAAGAAATTGCCATATTTATGAGGAAAAGATGAAGGTTTTTTCGGCCCCTAGTAGGATGGTTAATTATTTTTTTACGATAAAGTTGGCATTTATAATGACAAGGAAGCACTCAGCACGATGACCATTTAGAATGCGAGTTAGCCAGTTAACTGTCAGACAGTTAATTAAAATTCCCCAATAAAAATGTGTTGGGATCAATGAGGATTTAAGCTAATGCAGTAGGATTGCTAACTTGGTCAGTGGGGAGCACTGTGTGTTCTATGGCTAGCTATGGCTGTGTCAGTCTTGTTTAGGGTAATTTGGATAATTAAAGAGTTTGAGTTCAGGGTCTCAAGGATTCATTCGTGATGTGGTGCTATCCTTAACAAATATTGATACTTATCTACAACTGCCAATAGGTCTGAAAACATGATAGATGCTAAGCCCAGTATCAGAGTATTTTCATTGCTTTGTAACCATATATCTGAAGCTACACATATATGAGACTGTTCAAATTGCAGGATCGCCTCAGGTTCACACATTTATTTATTAAAACTCCTAGCAGTGAGTACACCCATTTAATGTATTCTGAGCTAGACTTTCCTAGGTTAGAATGTCAAGCAGACAGATTCTGCCTAAAACAGGCGCAATGTTGTCAGTAAAGGCTTTGATCAGAGTGCAGAAGTCTTGTTAAGACAGGTGCAGGCTATCTCAGGCAAACTAGGAAGGCTTATCAGACACCTTATCTCAAGATAATATATACTAGACTGATACTAGCTGAATAACCCCATTTTTAAACCATTTATCTTGCCCATGAAGCTCTGCATCATTCAGGGTAATGGCAAAATAACACACAAGACCTTGGACACACATACAGCAAGATAAACGGCATCTTTCTGCTTTGGCTGTGGTCAGCTTGGGGTTTTGCTAAATTGCAGAGCTCTCCTCACCAATATATACTGTGTTCACATTTTGTAATTTAAGTATGTTTTTCATAGCAGTAACCACTGTTATATGAGTCAGTCTTTGCTCAGTCTTGCATTGCATCCTTATTAATCCCAGCCAAAGACTACTTGAGTGTGGTGAAGAGCTGTGTCTTTTAACCCACTTGTTTCAGGGAGGGGTTGTGAGAGGTTCCATAGATTCATAGATTACTACTAGGCTAACTACCCTTGTGGGCCATTTAAAGTCTAGCCAATTACCCCATGTGAGAATCAAACCCTGCACCTTGTGTCTGTAAGGTAAACATCTTAACTATTTTGCCAAATCCCACCCTGAACATAAAGGTAGGTAGGTGCGTGTGTGTGTGTGTGTGTGTGTGTGTGTGTGTGTGTGTGTGTGTGTGTGTGTGTGTGTGTATGCATACGTGCGTACGAGGTTGTACATGCATGTATGTGTGCAAGTGTGGCTAATAGTATAGAAACATCATCTTTAACCTGGACCCCCCAGTGGCATACTGTTTCCAAACACAAAATGCACAGCTGTCCTGAAGAGCACACTGTACAATGTAGAGCATAATGTTTCTGCCTTGGTTTGTGTGCCCCAGCAGTGAGTGGTGGTTGTACAATCAGTATGGTCACTTGGTAGTGGTACTGCAGTACAAGGTGCACAGGTTACCCGGTTGTACACTGCCTACTTCCTTTATATTTCCATTGGCCCTAATGCTCAATGCACCTATGTGCTGCAGGGTGCAAACTAGAGAGTCTGCCATGAATTGCACCCTTTCACGGGCATCACCTTCACCTTAATACTAACTATACTACTGTGCTGCAGAGTACAAATGCCAGCATGTTGTGTGCCTTTTCACAGATGTGACCCCTTCACCCTCATGTTCACTACATTAGTGCACTGAAGGGCACAAAGGCTGATGTGCTATATGTGATACATTTATGTGACTCCTCTGCATCACATTTGCACTAAGCTTCCTGTTACTGTACTCAATGCATACCTGAAATGCATGACATACTGTTCTCACCCTGCTACACCAGGACTACATCCACACACGTGTCATTCTCTATGAATCCCTTATCTAGCAAGTGAGCGACTGAGTTTCCTCTCACATCTGCCTGATATACAAAGAGAACTGAATCCATGATCTGGACCATCCAATTGAATAAAGCAAGTTCATCAAATGACTGTTTTTAGGTGCACCTCAGATGTACTAGATGGTTAACTGGCTTGCACAGGTTCATACCTTTTCCAGCTTGGGATTGTGGAAATCAAACTGATATCAGTTCAAAGATTTTAATTTATATCTTAGTACTTTAATACATACTCACAGGACTTTTAATATTGTTTAAATTCTGTGAATGCAAAATTAAAATACAGACTCACGGTCTTCACTTTCTTTACTCCGCCTGTAATGTTCATAGGTTCATAGGTTCATAGGTAGGTACTAGGCTATTGGCCCTAGGGCCTATATAAGCCTAGCCAAAAAGGTACCCTGGCTTTCGCCACCCAAGAAAATTATCTTCATGTGCCCCTGTCGAGCAGAGCCACAGAAGTGATCCCTGGGGTGAATTTTCTATCTCATCCAATCATCAAGATTTTCTTGAAGAGTGCTAATAAGGAGCTTTGTTTGATATAGATAGGTGGTTTGTTCCAGAGTATGGGAAGTCTGTGAGACAGGAATCTATCCCTCCAGCATGTTCTCTTTATTGTTGTGACAAGGTTTAGGTCCCTAGAGCGTGTAGCTTGGAGGGATTGGGATTTCTTTAAGTGGAGCATGTCCAACAGCTCTGGGTTTGACATAGCTTCGTATGTTAGGCAGAAATCGCCTCTGAGTAGGCAATATGTGACGGAGTAAAGCTGGAGTTTTTTAAGATGGTCTGCATAGGGTATCTGTTTGAGGCCGGTAATCTTCTTTGTGAGGAATTTCTGCAGCCTTTCCAGTTGTTGTAGATGTCTTGTGAGATATATACCAAAAGGTGCACTGTATTCTATAATAGGTCTAATGAGTGACGAGTAGAGGGGAACAATAACCTCTTTTTTTCTGGATGAGAAACCTTTTGTGATGAGGTGTGCCACGTAGAAGGATTTCCTGACTACTGTGGTGATGTGATTATCAAAGGAGAGACTACTGTCCACCTGTGTCTCAAGGTCTCTTATCACACTTTCAATGTTAAGTAGACTATCGCCTATGTGGTCATTTATGAGTACAGAGTTTTTACCAAAAGGGATGACAATGCACTTTTTGGCATTGAGCTTGAGGCCATGGCTTTGACACCAGTCATCTGTCTCAGTGAGGCCCTTTTGTAGGATGTCCACATCTTTAGGAATTTCAATTATGGCTCCTAGTTTGCAGTCATCTGCGAACTTTGTTAGCCAAAGACCTTCTGTGTTAGCCTGTACTTCAGAGAAGTAGATACCAAACAGGAGAGGACCCAGGACTGAACACTGTGGTACTGCAGTTGTCACTGGTCTGAAGTCAGATTTGGAGTCTGCTACTTTCACAGTGTGGGTTCTGTCAGTGAGCCAATTGGCAACCCATCTTGTGACATAGGGGTTTATACCTAGTTTAGTGAGTTTATCTATAATTGCAGAGTGGGGGATGGTGTCGAAAGCCTTGGCGAAATCTATATAGGCTGTGCGAACCACCTTACATTCATCTACGGCTTTGGTGACCACTTCAAAGAAGTCTATCAGGTTTAGGAGACATGATCTGCCTTTTACAAACAAGAAATGGGTGGGGTCCAGAGTTTGGAGATTACCAATGTCATTGTTTATAAGTTCCATGATGATACGTTCCATAGACCAGGCTCATCAGGCTAATGGGGCGGTAGTTCTCGTGGTCCATGGTGGCTCCCCCTTTGTGGAGTGGGATGACCATCGCTGTGCACCATTCAGTGGGCACAAAGCCTGAGGTAAGGCTATGATTGAACATGGTACTTAGGTGGGGGTGCCAGTTTGTTCTGTAGTTCATGTAGAAAGCAGCCTGGGGATGTTGTCAGGTCCCATGGATGCTGTGTTCTTGGCTTTGGAGAGTTTGTTTTTCACCTGTGCAGCCGTGATTACAGGAACTTTGCATTCTTCCAGTATAGAGATGGGAGTGAGAGGGGGGTAAAGTTAGCACTGAACCTACCTGCCAGGATGTTGGCAATATCAGTTGGTTCTAACACTTTTTTGTGGAGGGTTGTATTAACAAAACCTGATCTGTATTAAACTAACTGCTAAGGTCACTAAAGACTCTGATATACTCTACAAGTTTCTGTATGTTTACTTTAGCCTGTACAGGAACTTTCAATATCTTTATATACCTTATACTTACAATGTTAGCCCATTAAATGTGCATGTCAACACTTCAATCCCCTTGTGCAGGCATTCTTACAATTATCTATTATTTCATTCAGTCTGTCTTCAAAAATTAATTTTTTTGTTAAATTTTCTGTACCTCAATCTCTTGTGGCCTTGCAGGCTATTAAATTAACACAGTTCAGAGGGAAGTCCCCCACATGGGGGAGGGCCTACTCCCCACTTTAGCTAGGGCTACTAATATAATATTTTTTTCCTTCATTATAATTTCAGTGAAATGGACCATTGCCGAAGATGGGTTTGCTGAAGATGTGTGTTATGAAATGTTGATCAGTCATATGATTCCTGTTATCGAATCAAATGATTTTACACCTTTGGCACATTCCTTTCTTTCATTATTAGTCTTACAGTCCACTGCCTTGTGTGTGTATTTGTTTATGAATATGTAAATATCTCTTCATGTTTGTGTCTAGAGGCCACACTCACTATGCCCCTTTTGCAGTTGCCGCTGTCCCTCACTTGCCTGTTCTTCACCTGTATCCTTGTAAATGACAGACAGCAGAAGGTGCCTGCTCAGTGTACACCTGGCATGTGTCTTATACTACCGTAGAAGTATTCACTGGCACATGTATGTCCATTCCTTCCATTGGTATAGGGGGTCCCATGCCATGCATAGTGCAGCGCCACATTCACCTGTCCACAGCCCTCTACTGTGTTGTAAGCATGAGGATATAAAAGTAATGTGACATTGCTTATTATATATGACATGTGCCTCTGGGCATAATATAACCTGTCTTAGTTTGTCACATGGCAATGTGTTGTATATTGCTTTTTCCTTATTTTGAAGTTAATTTTCATATAGACATTTTTCTACAATAAATTTTGGTTGGATAACATAAGCTTTCAAGGACTATATTCAGGAATGAGATTTGCCTTGAGTAAGTATGCAAACACGCACACACAAAAATACATGTATGAATGTGTGCATGCACACATTCACACACATAAAGGCAGACAAGTACATAAATAGCTACAGGTAAACTGCACAGAAAAGTTTCCCTGTGTGTATATGTACTATGTGCATCATAACCATTTTTCACAGCGAGGACAGAACTTCAAATCCAAAAAGCAGAAAGTCAGAGAACTACAAAGATAATTAATGCTTTGATGCACAGAAGGTCACCTGTCAAATGCAGTACCACAGATTAATTCAGCATAAATCCCAGAGAACAATATGTAGGAGTCACTCTCTCTAATTTAATGAGAGGCAGCCGAAAAAACACAGCCGGTCCCCTCCTGTTTTTCTGATCCACATTCCCAGCAGACTCACAGCTATTACCACCGTGTTCCCTAAAGTATTAATGTATTACCATATTTTTAAAATTTTATGATTATCTTTGTAGTGCAGATACAGTAAACAGATGAACAGAGCTGCCCGGATTATAAATTGAGAAACAACGCTATTAATGAAACCTTAGGAGCATCTTTAAAAGAATGTCTTATGCAGACAGGTTGCTCAGAGAAAAAGCCCAAGCAGCAGTTTATAAATTACACTGCCATCTTACATCTGACTTCTCATTAGTCTCCATTTACATGAGCTTACCGGCTGCATGCAAGAACTTTCTGCAATAGACGGCCGCAATGACATGAGTAAAAGAAGTCTTAAAGGTAGGGGGCACATTTGAATGTTGCTATTGAAAATGAAACCCTGGGACCTTGATTATCATAAGTATTATAAAGAAAGTGCAAAACTGCAGAGTACTTCAAAGGCAGAAGTCAAATACCAGCAAATTACATCTCATAACAAGGTAGACTGTGGCCAAGAACCTTTACAAAATCAGTAGTTGTGATTACATTAGCGAAGAAAAGATGTGACTCGAGGAATTGTGCTGTCAGAAATACAACTATAAAAATTCAGCTGCAAAAACATCTAATTAACAGATGCAGATGTACAGATTATAATTATGCAAATAACATAAACCAGCTACCACAATTCCAGAAATGAGTTTAAAGATTTGAAATATTAAAATGGCTCCTTTTGCATTAAAAAAGACAAAATAAATATATTAACCGACTTGACATATCCAGTTATATGGAGTAACTCTCAGTTTGGAGAACTAAAAAAAAAAAAACTTGGAAGAGGATGTTAGTGGCGTTGCAGTGCTGACACTTTTTATCATCGTTGTTTGAATAAACAGATTAATACCTCTACCACTTTTATCTTGATAGTGGAGCATGTTTCGGTAGTAAGAAGTGCTTTAGAATTTTTAGACAAAAGACTTCAGGAAAGTCAAATACCTTTTTAAAATATTTCAATAGGTGAAGCTAACCACAGTGCAAATAATGCCCTGATTATATGGCATAACCCCTTTTGGCAGAACCAGGTATGTAACAGAAGTTTCCGTTGCTCAGTTCCTGTGCTTTTACAACAAAGTATGACAGCCAAATCTTTTTATCCATTGGCTGTGTACTGTTATTTCAAACCACAGAAGCATGACTCATCAAAACTGTGAAAATCAACATCCCTACCACATTTTTTGTGCTTTCTAGTCACTCAGAAAGATTATACTAAGTATACATGTAATCTACACTTTGTGGTAACCTTTATGAACCCTGCCAGTATTTAAAGCTGCAAGAAAATCAGTAGGAAAACTAAAATTAGGAGGAAGGAGGTGTGAGTTATGCTTGTGTTGCCTGTTCACTCGGAACAGAGTACACTCAGTGTATACTTAGTGTAGGCGTTATTGAATCCCATGGAAAGTCTTTTTGCCTCTATTTTGCAGAGTAGCTGTGGTAGTTGAACTTTCACAGTTTTAACAAATCAAATTTTTTGTAGTTGAAAGTTATGACTAGAAACCGTCTGGGTGCGATTTCTACTTACACTGACAGCAGGTCTTCTGGAATCTGGTCCGCGATGTAGACCTTGCACCAAAGAAAGTCACTTACTCTGAGAGCAAGTCTTTTAGAATCTGGCCCTATATGTTGCATTCTTTAGTAAAGTTCATGCCAGCTTAAAGCTAGAGAAAATGTGTATTCAGACTGCATTTCTAACACATGGTAATGAAAACCTCTAACAGAAACTTAAAAAGGATTCTCAAACACGTGTAATGATGTATGCTTGGAATGCAAGGAGAATCAGGCCATTGCATTTCACAAAATCCTCAGAAATGTCAACAGATAAGTGTGATAAACCAAATTGCTCAGTGTGATTATGTAAACAAGGAAAGGTAGCACAGTAATGTATGCACCTCAGCAATACTCAACATATGACAAGGAAAATTATGTATTGGCACATCACAAGAAGCTCATCATGACTGTCACTTGCAGATCCGAACTTGCCCCAACAAATGCCTCAGTCTCGGTAGACAGTGGCAGTATATCCTAGAAAGTAGCCCCTCCTCTCATTTAATGTCCTTGGTCTCTACTGGAATAAAAAGATATCTTAAAGATAGCACAAGATACAGCTGACACTCCATTGATGAAAAGCACAGTCTCCCTGGTATTTGTTTTGCAGACGTCCAATCCAATATTCCAAAAGTGTGGTTGACCACGTTTGCTGATGACTGCAAGCTGGACACTGTTATCTGCTCATCCCCTGATACTAAATAGCTCCAGCAAGGAAAGGCATGCACATATACCCATTGTACTGAAAGTGGTCTCAAATTAAATGCAAAAAAAAAAAAAATGCAGTGTAGCAGCATTTCGTAAAAAAAAGCTGTTCACTGTTCCCACCTCATATGTTTTAAATTGTAGTGTTCTGCAGAAAGATAAGGTCATACGAGACATGGGTACTTATGTGTTCACTGTTCCCACCTCATATGTTTTAAATTGTAGTGTTCTGCAGAAAGATAAGGTCATACGAGACTTCGGTGCTTATGTGTTCACTGTTCCCACCTCATACGTTTTAAATTGTAGGGCTCTGCAGAAAGATAAGGTCATATGAGACTTATGTGGAAAAATGTCTCTTTCTGTTTTCATCATCATGTTTCCACCATAATCAGTAAATACTTATTTTTTGGATGAGATTTTCAAAGGAACATCTTCAAGCTCCAAAGAAATCATCATGTCACTGTACTCTTTCCTTATCAGACCCATCATTGAATACAAACCCTTCCCCCTTGGAATGTATAAATCAAATTGCAATTTTTAAAATAAAGCTGTGACTTTTAATTACTCTTCTAAAGCTTTAAATATTAGGGAAGCAAATTGTTCCAACTTTGTAAATATCTCAGTCGTAAACAGATGTAGTAAAAATAAAGCAGTTGTCTAAGTGAACTTACCACAGTTTTAGATGTTGCAGTAGTCTAAGCTATATGGGATGAAATGCCAAGGATCACACCAGTCGGACAGCTTCCAAAGCTCTAGAACACCTTCCACCTGCCCTAACAGCTGTACAACTTGAGGAGAGCGGTATAAAAACAGGCATAAGGTCACTTTCTTGCCACTGAAAAGGGAGGCTACAGCCCTTCCAGACAGGATCAGAGTCCACCCCTTATTAAAAAGCCACAGAAGGAGCTAGAGCCCTGGTAATGTGGGCTCTGACTTGGCCTAGAAGTACCGTATTATGTTTTAAGTAACATAAAGCAATAGCATGAGGCAAGTATGTAAAATAGTTTCTTCCTCATTTTTGGGGTTCTGGAAAGAAAACAGGGAGATGAATTGCCTGGTTTAATGTAAACTCTGAAATAAAACATAGATATAAAGGAAGTATTTGTTCTCAGTGTTACCCTGTCTCAGCCTGTACCTCAGATATGCATCTTGCAGAAGGCTGAGGAATGAGTAACTCTGTCTTCTAGATAAGAACTTTACATAGCCTCATGAGCAGGTTCAAAAGAGACTGTGTTAAGTTTTTTTGTACAAGCACAACATCTCAAGAAGGAGCCACAAGCCTTCTAGGTGAATGGATATGTAAAATCCCTTCAAAAACTGTTTTGCTTGTAGTAGGGTAGAAGAGAGGTGAAGAATCTAAGTACAGACCATCCGAGATGGCCTAAGGTGAGAAAGACCAGATGATAATCATTTACACAAATACTTCTGATCCAAAAAGTCTAAGCCTTGAAAATGTCTTTGTCCTTTTGTGGCACTAACTAGAAAATATTTACCACTTACTCATATGCAGTTTTCTAATAGCAGTTTTTGTTTTGCCTTTTAAATGCAAATTAAATTAAATGCCTTTTTAATTCCTGCTGTACACCCTCAGAATAAAGGCACCTAACGGTATTAAAATTCTCTCAACTAGACTGTCAATTGAATAAGTTGAACACTGGTGTATATCAAACAACCCCTGTTTTGTATGAGTAAGTCCATTCTGTGAGGAAGTTTGTGGTAATTGTTTTTGTCCATTTTCAAAAGAAAGGAGGATCATTGGTGCCTCAGTCAAAAATACTTCACCACAATTATACTGGAAGAGTCCTGCCAAACCATTAGTGAAGAATGGCCAAAGGAATAACAAGAACAGTAAAGGTTTTGAAGCTGAGATATCCCTTGGCAGATGCCAAAGTCTGGTTGGAAAATATCAGAAACTGTTCCTTGTAACATTCCACTTTGTCCTCATGAAGGAAAGCTATCCATAAGGGATGTCTCCAGTAAACAACCTAAAATAACTGTCATGTGACATGGGATGACACAAGATTTCTCTTTGTTCACCTGAAAACGCAGACTTTGAAAACGTTTTTTTTTTTTTTTACTAAGCCAGGGACTCTTAACAAGTTGTGAAAGAATTTGTGCAAATGATGCAGTTGTCTAAATATCGAAAAATGTGAATTACCTGCAAACTGCAATGGGATATTACTGAAGCCAGGCACTTTGTATACACTCTTAAAGTTGTTTGACAAGCTAAAGGGCAAAGAATAAAACTGAAAATGTAAACCAGATACAAAATAACATAAAACATACCTGAAATCTTTGAGAATGGGAATGTGATGCAAAGATTTAGAAAAAAAGGTTTAGGACAGTTTCCTTCTTTATTTGGCACCAGAATGATCGTTGAATAAAATCCTTTCCCTATTTGTGCTGGGGGGGGGGGGCAAGGTTCTATAACCCCCAATGCATCATCTCATTTAGAATAGGAGTCACCAAAATGAACAGCAAAACTGTCACTGGAAAGTAAAAAATACTAAAAATAATAAAAAGAACTGGATATCACTCAAGACAGAAGTTTAATAAACCAACAGAATCAATCACAGTTAAGCACTTTTGTCTTTAGTCATCATCAGAACTGTGAGTGAAACATTCAAGAAAACGAATTAAATGCAAGTAAAACAATATACACCCCTCATTTTAACCAGTCAACAAACTAAAAATATAAGGCAATCCTGTAGGATATTCAAATATTTAAAAGACAGGTGACTAATCGAATTGAAAAAAAAAACAGGTTGATAACCAATAAATGCCTTGAAAATTAAAATTAGGCCAATCACCACCCATAATAAAATAGATTGGATATCATGCTGACAACTTTCTGGAAAAAAAAAAAAAAACATTTAACGCCTGACTAAAGTCTAGCTGCTCTTAACTTTAATTCACTTGTAAATGAGATACCATCATTTAAACCTGGAAAATTAGTAGCGTCTAACCACAGTTGCTAGAGCATCTCTCGATGCAAAAGAGAATTCTACCAATCTCCTGAAAAGGCTAAAGTTTTGATCATGTCCAAACTGAAAACTTGAACTTAGAAAAGTTATGACAAAAAGAGGTATGCCTAGCCAACACACTTTTGCCATCTTTTCTTGAAATACTACATGTCCACCTTTCTACGTTGGCAAGACTAATAATGCCTTTGATCGAAGGATCTGTTTTTCAAGTAATATTATAAATACACAAATACACACAGACAGACATACATACATACATAGAGAGAGAGCACGAGAGAGAGTTACAGTTCATAAGAATTAATGCATAGCAGAATAAACATTTTTGTGATAGTTAATAAGAGTAAAAACAACCGCAGGAAAAAACTGTGAAAAAGCCAGCCAATTCCAATACGGAGTCCTTAGGAGGTATAATCAGCAATGAAATTTATTCTAGAAAGCCAAATAATTAAGCACTTTTGTCTTGGTCCATACCAAGACTTCTTCAGAATAAAAATACACAGCAAACCCCAACTTAAATACAAACACTCAATTGAATAATTAGAGCCCAATCGATTAATACAAATCTTTACAAAACTTTAAGAGGACAGGCTTAAATAAAATCAGACTTGAAAAAATGCCAAATGTCTATCTAATCAATGCCCTAAATTTTAAAATAGGTGCTAGAGACAAAGTGATATTTAATCCAGGTTCAAAAAAGCATTTAATATAAATTGCCACTTTAACTCATATAGTTCAATATTTAATTCACACCAACCTCCTCCTGGTGATTTTTGAACTGTTTCTAAAAATACCAAATTTGAGCCTGTTAAAACCAATACATTTCAAAGAATGTCTATACAAAGCATTTTTATCATTTTTTTGAGAAATAGCATAACCATGTTCATATATATGTTTTCTTAATTGTCTTTCGTTCTTGCCAACATAGAAATATTTACAGGTGTCACACACGGCTAAATATACCAAACCTTTTGTGGCATAGTTCCCAGATTTTAATACTACTGGTCTTGTCCTTTCGGGCAAAACTATACATTTTTACTCGAAAATAAATTTACAAAAGGCACAATATCCACACTTCTTCTTCTTCTTCTTCTTCTTCTTTCGGCTTTTCCCGGTTAGGGGTCGCCACAGCGGATCACCTTGTCCGCACATTAATTGGCAGTGGAGTTTTACAGTGTCGAGTTGCCAGCCCGGCGCCCAACCTTCCACAGAAGGCACACTCACACACACACCTAGGGCCAATTTAGAGTGTCCAATCCACCTGAAGCATGTCTTTGGGATGTGGGAGGAAACCGGAGCACCCGGAGGAAACCCACGACCACAGGAGGACATGCAGACTCGACAGAAGGCACCCCAGCCGGGGATCGAACCGGAGAACCTCTTGCTGTGAGGTGGCAATGCTAACCACTGCACCACCGTGGCCGCCCTCACAATATCCACACTTCATAGTACCTTTTTCAAGTGGATTGTAGACAATGATATTATGTTCAAAGAGATATTTAAGATTTCTCCCCATTCTATAAATAAACCTAGGTTATTCACCTAAAATTCGAGTGAAGTTTGTGTTGGTCCTAAAAATAACCGAATGTTTT
>NC_056748.1:1085475155-1085485155 GCF_019279795.1 Protopterus annectens
TATATCCCTAATTTTCCCTAATGAAACTATCCTTCTTGGGGACGTAAACATTAATTGGCATAACCTTAATAATCCAAACCATCCACAACTCATAAACCTCCATGGATTTACACAACTAATCTCCAAACCTACCCATACTCATGGGTCTATATTACATATCCAAACATTTAAATGTTCGAATCGCTAAAGATTGACCTTTAGCGATTGAACAGTCAAATGTTGGAATATGTAAGAAAACAATAAAAAAAGAGAAAAAGGAAAGGGTTTAAGCAGGGGGCACTCCCCCCTGCACCACCCACACCCCCCGCTACTTAAATATACCAACTCCGAGATCGCACTTCAGTGTGCTACAGTGCGGAAATGGGAAATTTCCTATTCCCTACACTGTAGCGTGATCTTGGAGTTGGATTATTTAAGTAGCGGGGGTGTGTGGGGGGCACAGCTTGCCCCCCTGCTTACACCCTTTAGTTTTTTTTTTCCTTTTGTTTTTTTTTTCTTTTAATTTTTATTCATATTCGAAAATTTAAATGTTCGATTGCTAAAGGTCGATCTTTAGCGATTCAAACATTTAAGCGTTCGGATATGTAATATAGACTCTGCTAATAGCTCTCATTCCTCAGGGTCCTTGATAGATTGGATACTTGTTTCTAACCCCTGCAAATACCATAGCCCTGAAACTCTACCTGATGCCCTGAGTGACCACTCACCTATAAAAGTGCTATGATACATCACCCACATCCCCAAACCACACCGGCTTATCACCTGCCGCAAACTTTCAACCTTTAACCCTGACACTTTTAAAACCCTCCTCTCTATAATTAACTGGAATTTCCTTACTCAGTGAAGCAGTAAATGCCTTCAACTCAACTTTCCTAAATATTTTAAATTCTCTAGCCCCACCGAGAAAAGTTAGATTAAAGGCAAACATTTCACCCTGACTAACTAAAACCACCCATACCGTTATGAAATCCAGAGATAGGGCATGGAAAACATGGACACTAATCAAACTTCCAGCTGACCTCCTAAAGTATAAAGAACTTAGAAATCACAAAAAAAAAAATAACAAAGACTAAAAAGACTTTTATTATAATCCCCCAAAAATATTAAAATCTGATCCAAAAAAATCTAGAATGTTATAAACCAAATATTACATCCAAGTAACCCAACTTCACCAAACCCATCTCCTTGCAAGTCACCTGAAGAAACTGCCAATACCTTCAACACCTACTTTATCACATCAATTTCCAAACTATTTAAACCCTACTTCTCAAGCAACAACACTTCAAACCTCCCTATACACCCCTCAACCACTATCTCAGTAAACCCCTTCTCTCTCAAACCTGTCTCCACTGACTATATCAGAACGCTACTTTCAAACCTCAAACCATGGTCTGCATCAGCAGAAAATATTCCTTCTTACTTTCTCCAGATTGCTGCACACTCCCTTGCTATGCTTGTATCTATACTAATCAATTCCACCATCTCTGAGTCTAAACTTCCTTCTATCTGGAAACAGTTTTACACTCTTTCTATTCATAAAGGAGGTAACTCCACTGAAATATCTAATTTCAGCCCTATCTCTATCCTCTCCCCTCTCTCCAAAATCCTTGAGAAATGTATACACAAGCAAGTTACACATTATCTCTTACAAGAAAAACTTCTCACTCCAACACAGCATGGCTTCCATCCCAAGCATAGTACACCCACAGCTCTACTATCATTTCTCTAGCTATCTCTCTGATAGGCTGCAGTCAGTACAATGGGACTCAGCACTATCTTCCCCTCTTTCAGTAAGAACTGGTGTTCCTCAATGTTCCATTATTGGACCTCTACTCTTTAATATCTTCACCAACTCACTTCACTCCTCTTGTCCTCAGTCTAACATTGTCCAATACGCAGATGACTCTACAGTCATAACTAATTCCCCTTAGAACTATTAACAAATACCAGACATCTTTCAACTCAGTACAGACATGGATTACTAATAATCATCTCATCCTCAACCCTAAGAAAACAAAATTACTACTCTTTTTACCCAAATCTGCAAACCATATTAAACTTTCCTTCTCCATAAGGTCCCTAAACAATACTCCTAAAGAAGTCAAAACTAGCACAAAACTCTTTGGCATTACCATTGACGACCAACTAAAATTCGATCTTCACATTAACAACTGTATCAAACAAAAAACACCAAAAGCTAAGACTACTGGACAGGAAAAAATTCCTCACTACTGTAGTTAGGATTTCTCTTACCCATGCCTACCTCCTACCATGCTTAACCTATTGTTCCCACATATTAACAAATCTGAACTTCTCCCTACTTACCAAATTAAAATCAACCTACCACAAAATAGCTAGATTTGCAGCTCAACAAACATATAAATCTCACCATTGTCTCTTCCTAAAATACCTGAACTGGCCCGAGTTACCTCACTTGTTCCTACAATCTCAACTCCAAATCATGCACTCCATCCTATATCAGCCTGATTTCTACCCAAGTCTATCTTCTCTCATTTCAACCCAAGATCTTCTAAAAAATTCATAAACCCAAATCCAACACAGGGTGCAACTTGTTTAGCTACCATCCCTATATTGCATGGAACAAACTCCCACTAGAAATAAGGACCCTGACTCATCCCAAACAATTTAAGCTAGCAACCAAAGACCACTTTAAAAAACACTGGTTTTGCCATTGTACTCACCCTCCCTGATTATTACCTACCTTTTATAGTACAGTCAAACTAACTTACTAAACAAATCCCAAACAGGGAAAAATAACTAGGAAAGTAAAAAATGACGATCCCAACAGTTGACCAGGAACACACCAACTTTATTCACCACAGAGAGTATTTTTCCTGCACATTTTTATGCAAAATATTTTGATGTACAATTGTTTTCTTGATGACATCCTAATTTTGGGGAAAGGCAGTGAGTATGAAGCAAAAATATTTGTAGATTATTTGAATAATACTAGTACCTTTCTTGAATTTACATGCACTTGGCACCAGTCAGAAATTGATTATCTTGACATTCACCTTAAGATTACTGATATGGGTTTGCAAAGTAACATACACAGGAAGAAAACCCATTCAAATTCTCTATTACACTTCAACAGTTGTCACCCATATCATCAGAGAAAAAGCATAATCAAAGGTCATATGGTGAGGTTGTCAAGATTGGTTAGTGACAATGAAACCTTTTTGAGTGAAATGTATACCCTGGTATGGATGTTCTTAGAGAGAGGTTATCCACTGAAGTTTGTTTTGTCCACAAAACGTGAGGTGGTGTTAAAGAGGTCCATGTCTTTTTCCCCCATTTTAACATCAGACACTAAAATTGTGAGTGGCTGTAAAAGGGACAACCCTGATGTATTAGTTTTAAAATACAATCTTTTGAGTACCCCCCCCCCCTCATTGAAGTGACCAGAAGGTCATGGCAGGTATGCTTTGATGAGCATACCAAGGCAAAGTTGGGGGCTCAACCTAAGGTTGTATTTTGCAGGGGGAATATTAAAAACATTTTGGAAAACAACAACTACAGATGGTACAAATCATTGATGGTCAAGTGTGGGGCATGTAGCTTCTGTCTTTATATTAAAGATGGGCCTTTTGTGGCAATTCATGGACACGACTATGCCCTGTCATGCCCAGGTAGATGTAGCTGCAACACCACAATGTTGGTTTATGTGGCTACATGTGTCAGTTGCCACACCTTCTACGCGGGGAAAGCGGTCCGTAAGCTAAAGGACAGAATAGGGGAACATTTGAGGGCCATTAAAAGAAAGGATGGACACAATGCACTATTTGGCCACAGTATTGTTTGTTCTGACTTCAAGAAATGTATTTTCTTTGTCATTGATCATGTTGTACCAAGCTGTAGGGGTAGTGATGATAGGCTCCAGGTTGAAAATAAGGAACTCAGGTGGCAACTCAGGCTTAATGCCATGCAACCACTGGGATTAAATGAAGGAATTTCACTTATGCCTGTTTTAAAGCAGAGATCTAATTTAGTTTAGGTTACTGGCTAAGATGCTCACTGCGTATTTGATTTAGTCTTTGATACCCTGTGGGCGGTCTCGTGAAAATTTATCTTGGAAATAATGTTCTTTTTTCAATATATGAAAAACTGTTTATGAGATTAATGTGAATTTTTTATTAGAAGTTGTATATTAGTATTTTTATATATTTTTTTGTTTTTATTTTTATCATCATTACTCATTTATCATTATTTTTTATGCATAACAAAATAATAAATATAATGAGTTCCAATTCAGGTGACTACAATTTTGTTATTTAACATTATGCTTGTGCTATTTATGTTAATATGCTACTTAGTTATTGTATATGTCATAATAGATGTGTTTTTATATGATGAATATGAAGTGATTTGCATTAGGCACCTTACAATTGCAGGTTACTGCAATTTATTATATTGTTTATGATTGGTTGATTATTTGATTAATTGATTGTTTCAACTATTTATTTGATTGTTTTATTGTGTATCCTTTGACTCTGATGAAGCCATATTAATGGCGAAAGCGCTTAGTCACAGGATTTCTCTGTGGTGAATAAAGTTGGTATGTTCCTGGTCGACTGTTGGGATCATCATTTTTTACTTTCCTAACAATATACATGTATGTAGTTTACGTATTTTAACTACCAAATTTCTCTATTGCTATTTTTATTGAAATGTATCTGTATTGCTATTTTTTATTGCATTGTATATCATTGGAGCTTTTCTCCCCGAGCCTCGGCTGAAAAAGGGCAGTAGCTCAGCCGGACACTCCAGGTCAACAAATGTAAAATAAATAAATAAATAAAGAGAGTCCATTCCCATTGTAAATAGTCTCAAAATGCTAACTTATCAAACAGAAAATGTAGCCAAAAACGTCCTTTTAAACTTCCCAATAAATGTAAACAGTCTTCAGAGTACGTACTGCTTTCAAGCAGTTAACTCAGCATAAAATAATGTATCCAGAAGCTTCCTTTTAAATTTCCAATAAATGTAAACTTTGTTCTGGATACATTATTTCATGCTGAACTAACTGAAAACAGCAAGTACTCTGAAGACTGTTTACATTTATTGGGAAGTTTAAAAGGATGTTTCTGACTACATTTTCTGTTTCATAACAGCATTTTGAGACAATTTACAATGGGAATGGACTCTCTTTGTATTATGTTGCACTACAGTGGACTTTAGAGAGATGTTTATACCAGTGCTGGATACTTCTTTTTGTTGTTGGTGTTGTACTTTGAATCCTTGCACAGTAATGGATACATGCACCACTTATGAGTTGTGACATATATATATATATATATATACACACACACACACACACACACACACACACACACACACACACACACATGTATATATGTATACACATACACCCACACACACACACTTGCACAAGCACAACAGCACGCAT
Organism: Protopterus annectens; assembly: GCF_019279795.1. NCBI lineage: Eukaryota > Metazoa > Chordata > Ceratodontiformes > Protopteridae > Protopterus > Protopterus annectens. The sequence goes on from NC_056748.1 coordinate 1,085,480,584, forward strand.
ATATATATATATATATATATATATATATATATATATATATATATATATATATATACATACACACACACACACACATGTATATATATATATATATATATATATATATATATATATATATATACACACACACACACACACACACACACACATACACACACACACACACACACACGTATATATATATATATATATATATATATATATATATATATATACACACACACACACACACACACACACACACACACACACACACACACACACACACACACACACACACATATATATATATATATACACACACACACACACACACACACACACACACACACACACACACACACACATACACACACACACACACACACACACACACACACACACACACACACACACACACACACACACACACACACACACATGTATATATATATATATATATATATATATATATATATATATATATACACACACACACACACACATATATATATATACACACACACACACACACACACACACACACACACACACACACACACACACACACACACACACACACACACACACACACACACACACACACACACACACACACACACGTATATATGATAACATATTCATCCAGCCATTATTCCTCGAATCATGGAGTGACAACATTTTTAGATTGATTCACAATCTAGCAATGCACTGGAGATGGTGAAAATTGGAGGAGTGTTAAGCTTGCACCCCTACTCCTCCCTGCAGGGAAATTTAAAGCATGTCCCTGAATTTCATTGCAGTAGTGAGTCATATCAGATTTTTCAAGCCATATTTTGATGTAGTGTGTTCAAACTGCAATAAACCCTGAAGATATATGCATACATTTTATATATATATATATATATATATATATATATATATATATATATATATATCCCAGTAACTTTGTCAAATGGTGCTTTGGTCACCATCTGTTTAATCAACACAATTTGGTCGACTAAATAGATGATCGACAGGCATGTGAGATTGACAATCCAAGGGAAGGGGAATATACCCTTTTCCTTGGGGACATTGCGATCTCGGAGTTAGCATATATAATTAGGAGGGGCTTTTTGTGTTTTTTGTTTAAGTTTTTCATGTGTTGAGATTAATTCTCTGTGCATGCATTGTAGGGTATTGATGTGCATAACGTCGATCAAAATGTTTCAGCATTATTCACATTGACATAAATGGTATTCAGTTTACTTTTATTGTTTTTATATATATATATATATATATATATATATATATATATATATATATATATATATATTTATTTATTTATTTAGTTATGGTTTTTTATCAGATCAGCTTTTTGGAAAGTCAAACTCCCTGTGGTCAAGACCATGCCAATAACTTTCCAAAAAGGCACAGTGTTTGTATTGAGATTGGAGAATTTGCCCTTTTCCCTACTGTTGTACAATCTGAGTTCTTCATCCTTATCATCATCAACCTCCTTTTTCATTTTCTACAGGGAGTCAGAGTGTCATGTCAACTATCACCATCTCTCTTGATTCAATGTCACCCTCCTACTTTCTTCAACACTCATGCTTGACTGTTGAGGTCTTCTCTCACATCCATCTCCTCTTGCCTTCTCCCTGTCTGTCAGAAATCTTCTTCACCAGATTGTCTCCTGCTTTTCTGCACATGTGGCTGAACCACCATAATCTGTTCTCTTTGACCTTCTATGCAATTGGAGCTACTTTGGCTTTTGCTCTAATGTCCTCATTTCTTTGCGTATCCCAAGTGTGCATTTTACCACCTGTCTCAGGTACTTCATCTCCATCATCTCTGTCTTCCTCAACTGCTCTGACTTTCCCGTCCGGGTTTCTGCACCATACAGTAGTATTGGTTGCAACACTGTTTTATACACTTTACTTTTCAGCTTCTTTGGCATTCTTCTGTCATAGACTACACCTGACACTGTATGCCAGTTGGCTGTAGCCCCTATGATTCTAGATGTGACGTCTTCATTCAGACTTCCCTTCTCCTCAACCACTCCGCCCAGATACCTGAAGCTATTTACCTGTTCCACTATCTTCACATCTATCTCAATTCATATACATATTAAATCTAGAGCACTTGATAATAGTTTTCAGTCTTACTCACAAACACTGGCTAATCTACAATGTATGTACTGTACCTGTGTACTATGTATGTATTCTACCTATGTTCCAAATTTCAGCTGTACACCACAAATCTATTAATTACCTTTATTTTTAAAATTAATATTTTTTTGTTTGTTCTCTCCACTGTAACTGTTTATGTGCCACATACCGCTGTAAAACATGTCTCTTGTAATTTGTGTGTATACTGATCATGTCTAAATAACTAAATGTGTCTGTAATTTTTCTTTGTGGAGCTTTTCTCTCCCAGGCCTCTGCTGAAAAAGGGCTTTTTCGGCTCAGTCAGACACCCCCAGTTAACAAATGTAAAATAAAAATAAATAAAATTCTCAGCTTCTTCTGATTTCCCCAGTTTGCTGCCATTACCACTGTCTTATCTGTGTTAGTTTCACTCCATGTATCTTCAGTTTTGCATTCTATTTCTTTATTCTTTGCTGACGTTCTTGCTCATAGTCTGCCTGTAATGCCACATCATCTTCATTCATCAGCTTGTTCTGTCCCCTCTGACCTGTTTGCTAATGTAGCCCATCACTCGTATGAACAGTTAGGGGTTGGCATAATGGGTCTATGTTCAACCATCGAATTAATGTTCTCTCCAAGGTCGCACTAAATTAGGGAAAGGGCAGGTTCCGCTATAGCTAAGTTACTGGTAAGTAACTAGTAGGTCACGGTTCCTTTATGTTGGCCAACTATGGCCATTCAATGAATTTATTTTGAAGATATGCCTGTTTATTAAAAGTAAACTTTGATGAGTAACGTTCGATGTACAGCCATTTTCTGTAATATTAATTTGATGGCTGAAAATAGATCTGGCATAATAGTTAAGGTGTTTATCTCACAAGACATAAGCTACAGGGTTTTGATTCACACCTTTGGGGGGAATTGGCTAGTCTTAAAATGGTGCAAAAGGGCAACTAACCTAGTACTTACCTATGAACATATAAACAGCAGTGGGTTGGGTTCAGTGCTGGCCCCTGATGCACACCCAATCTAACTGGGAACCCTTCTGTGAGACCTAACACTGTTTGTAGGTGAGTCATTGGGTCCTTGTGCATAACCTATACTAATTCTACCAATGTTTCTGGGTCTTCAAATTGCCTAAGGACTGCCCCTATCAGCTTTCTTGGGTCATTGTCATATGCTTTCTCAAAGTCTAGAAATGCCAAGTTGGATTCTTTCATCATCAATAGCTTCTTCTCAATTATCTGTCTCTCTACAAACATAGAGTCAGTTGTGCTTCATCCTGATCTGAATCCAAACCACTCATTTCCCATCTTATACTCAACATAGGTTGGTATATATAATTTACAGGGAGTGTGGGGTTACATACCCTCAAATGGGAGTGCGCAGAGGAATTGCACTACCACCCCTTGCAAACAGACTTTGTTTTTTTATGCATTTCAATATGAAGTTTGACTGTCCAAAAAGTCAGTCTTCAGAGATAAACCCATATCACACACACACAGACACAGACACACACACACACACACACACACACCCACACCCACCCACACCCCCACACACACACACACACAGACACACAGACACTGACACAGACACACAGACACAAAGACACACAGAGACACACAGACACAGACACAGACACACAGACACTACAGACCACACACCACATACACAGACCACACACTCAGACACTCAGACACTCACACACTCTATATCAATTATTTCAGTCACACAATACTTAAAACTGATGTATCGAAAAAGAAAACCTCCACACCGTCAAAATCATTTAGACAAAAAGCCCCCAAAACACTCCATGCTACTTTCATGTAACTATTTTGAGATCATAAATTACTGGGGAAAAGGAGAAACTCTTTTACCCCTTGGAGTACACTAATCTTGACAAAAACATACACATTCATAAACACTGACAAACTACATAACCAGCATTCACATACCCATTCATAAACACTGACAAACTACATAACCAGCATTCACATACACATTCATAAACCCTGACAAAATACATAACCAACATTCACAAACATGGATAAAAGACTCTACCAACATTCATAAACACAGATACAATATATGATTAGCATTTATAAACACAGATAAAACACAAAACCAGCATTCATAAACATGGATAAAAGACTTTACCAGCATTCATAAGCACAGATACAACACATGATCAGCATTTATAAACACAGAAACAACACATGATCAGCATTTATAAACAGATAAAACACAAAACCAGCATTCATAATCATGGATAAAAACATTACCAGCATTCATAAACACAGATACAAAGCATTGTCAATATTCAAAAACACGGATAAAACACATTACCATCAGTCACAGACAAAAAAAAACAGACAGAAAGTTCAAGTTTAGAATTAGAGAGCATTTGTATGGCATACAGAAACAGCTTCCAACAAATGCTCTAGCCAGACATGTCATGAAT
>NC_056748.1:1085490155-1085509849 GCF_019279795.1 Protopterus annectens
CATCCCAAATCTCTGACAAGTTCTGCTATCCTTGATAAGTGTAAGCAGGGGCTTTGGTCATGAAACATTTACAAGCAGGGGCCTGGAAAATGAGCCATTTACCTGCCTGTGTCCGTTAGAGACACAGGTGCCAAACCAGGGATGAATTTCCTATTCACCATCCAATTGTCCAGGTTACACTTGAATTGAGTTACAAGGAACTCTGCTTCACATGGATGGGGAGCCTGTTCCAAGGAAAGAGTAGGCTATAGGATACAAATCTTTCTCTCCAGCAGGGCCAGTTTATATCACAAGTGAGGTTTAAATCTTTAGTACAGGTAATTCTAATGCTGTTTGTTTTGTGGATATGCAGGAGGTCCACCAGAGTGGGGTCGGACAATGCCTTGTATACCAGGCCTAGATCTCCCCTCAACAGCCAGTAGGAAACAGAATACAGGGATAGAGCCTTGAGGTGGCCTGCACAGGACATGTTACTTATGCCCTGTATTCTTTTAATGAGGAACTTCTGTAGATGTTCCAGTTGTTGGATATACCTGGTTAAGTACATACCAAAAAGGGCATTGTACTCAATGATATGTTATAGGTTCATAGGTTGGTACTAGACTACAAGCCTAGCCATAACAATTCCCTGGCTATTTCTTCCCACAATATTTACTTCCCTGGACCCCTGTCTAGCAGAGCGACTGATGTGATCCCCGGGGTAAATTTCCTATCTCCCATCCAGTCATCAAGGTTCCTTTTGAAGAGGGTCAAGGAGGCACTCTGCTTGACATGTATGGGCAGTCTATTCCAGAGTATGGGGAGTCTCTGGGTCAGGAACCTATCCCTCCAGCATGTTTTGTTCATTGTGATGACAAAGTTTAGGTCCCTGGAGCATGTGGCTCTGATGGATTGGGATTTCTTTAAGTGTAGCATGTCCAACAGCTCTGGGTTTGACATGGCCTTGTATGTTAAGCAGAGATAATCTCTGAGTCGACGATATGCGACAAAGTATAGCTGGAGTTTTTTTAGTCTGTCAGCATAGGGCATCTGCTTTAGGCCTGTGATTCTTTTAGTGAGGTGGCAGATGTCTTGTGAGGTACATACCAAATGGGGCATTGTACTCTATGATGGGTCTAATGAGGGATGACTACCGTGGGACAATGACCTCCTTTTTTCTGGATGAAAAGCCCTTAGTGATGAGGTGTGCCACATAGAAGGATTTCCTGACTGTTGTGGCGATGTGGTTATCGAAGGTGAGACCACTGTCCACCTGTGTTCCTAAGTCTCTTATCACACTTTTGCTGTTTAATGTACTGCCACTTATGTGGTAATTCATGTGTACATGTTTTTTCCCAAAGGGGATAACTATACATTTTTTGGCACTGAGCTTGAGCCCATGGCTCTGGTACCAAGCATCTGTTTCTGTAAGGCCCTTTTGTAGAATATCCACATCATTTGAGGTTTCAATAATGGCTCCCAGTTTGTAGTTATCTGTGAACTTTGTTGGCCAGAGTCCCTAAGTGTTTGCCTGTACTTCAGAGAAGTAGATGCCAAACAAGAGCGGTCCCAGGACTGAAACCTGAGGTACTCCACTTGTCACTTGTCTGGAGCTGGATTTGGAGTCAGCTACTTTTACAGTGTGGGTTCTGTCAGTAAGCCAGTTGGCAACCCATCGAGTGATGTAGGGATTTATGCCCAGCTTAGTAAGTTTATCTATGATTCCAGAGTGGAGGATGGTGTCAAAGGCCATGGTGAAGTCCAGATAGGCTGTGTGGACTCCTTTACCCTCATCCACGGCTCTGGAGACTGATTTGAAGAAGTCAATCAGGTTCAGGAGACACGATTGGCCCTCCATGAACCCAAACTGGGTGGGGTCCAGTGTTTGAAGGTTGCCAATGTCTTTGTTTATAAGTTCCATGATAATACATTCCATGGCCTTGCAGATCAGGCTCGTCAGACTGATGGGACATTAGTTCCCAGGATCCAAGGTGGATCCCCCCTTGTGGAGTGGGATAACTGTAGCTGTGCACCACTCAGTGGGCACGAAGCCTGAGGTGAGGCTATGATTAAACATATCACTTAGTTGAGGTGCCAGTTCATTTTGTAGTTCATGTAGTACACAGCCCAGGATGTCGTTTGGTCCCATGGATGCTGTATTCTTAGCTTTGAACAGTGCATTTTTGTACTTGTGTGGCCGTGATTACCGGAATTTGGCAATCTTTCTGTATTGAAATGGGCCCTTTAGGGGGGTGAGGGGGGTGAAGTTGGCATTGAATCGATCTGCCAGGATATTGGCAATGTCCTTGGGATCAATATATTTAATGCCATTCTGTTGTAGCTCAGAGCAGATCTGAGCATTACCATTTAGATTCTTGACATAGCTATAGAATGCCTTGTGGTTGTCTTTGGAATCTTTGGCAATTTTATTTTCGTAACTAGCTTTGGAGGATTTTATGAGGGATCTCAGCTTCTTACTGAGGCTGGTAAGGGAGTTTTTTGCATCCTGGGATTTTCCTCTTTTCTGCAACGGTTTCTTCCTTCTGTTATATAGTTTGTTTATGATAGATCTGATGAATTCTGAACACAGTGGAACAATGACTTCCTTGGACCTAGATGCCATACCTTAGTTTATAAGTTGCATGACAAAGAATGATTTCCTCACTACTGAAGACATGTGATGGTCAAAGGCTAGATTACTGTTGATGTGTGTCCCCAAGTCCCTGACTTCTGGGTCAGCTCTTAGGGGTGTGTTTTCAATATGATATTTACTAGGGGTGAATGACTTCCTGAAAAATACTATTATGCATTTCTTGGCATTTAGTTTTAGTCCATGGCTCTGGTATCAGTTGTTTGTCTGTGACAGCCTTTCCTGAAGAACATTTGTGTCAGTGGGTGATTCATTGACAACTCCTAATTTGCAATCATCTATAAATTTTGTCAGTCAGAGAGACCACTGATGTTTGCCTTCACTTCAGAGAAGTAAATGCCAAAAAGGATTGGGAGTTTGACTGGGGTGGCACACCTGTCAAAGAGTAACACAGGTTTCCTAAGGTGAGCTCAGGGAGGACCATGAAAGTGGGACCTCATGATCCTTCTGGCTTTTTGGGTTTTAAGCAGGAGGTGTCAGAAAAGTTCATAAATCCAAGCACATACACCAAATGTCTTAATCTGGTGGTTCCTCTTGTACAGAGCAGGATTACTATTGCAATAACACATCATCAGTAGGGTAAAACTAACCTGTCTCATAATGGTCTAAACCCAGCTCACATTCCTTATCAGTGGGTGAACAATCCAATGCTTGGTAAATTCTGCTTCACAATGATAGGAAGAGCTAATGTCGAAGGATCAAAAATGACATTGCTATGAACGCTTGGCCATCACCAGACAGTTATCCCTGTGGTACCTTTTCTGACACCTCCTGGTGAAAACGCCAAAAGCCAGAAGGATCATGAGGTCCCACTTTCATGGTCTGTATTCATACTGAAAATCAAGATCAAGTGAACTTTTGCCCTTCTGCTCTATGGGAGGCTTCTGTCCTCCCTGAGCTCACATTAGGACACCTGCATTACTCTTTGATAGGTTTAAAGCCCCAGTCAAGCTCCCCCACCTGACACTGTCCCCAGAAGGAGTTACACCTAGACACCCAAGCGCTTGGAGCCCGAAAAGGGAACCCCAGTGGGGCTCGCCCCCCACCTCATTGGGTAAGTGAAAAAAATGATAAGAGTAGTGGTATTTCACCGGTGGCCAAGGCCTCCCTCTTATTCTATAGCTCTCATGTCTACACCAGTCCCTGAGGCACTCCTCTTGTAAGTGGCCTCTTTGTAGATGTAGACTCTCCAGTTCCAACTCACTGGGTCCTCTCTGTGAGTCAGCTGGCTATTCACTGGGTAACATAAGGCTTTGTACCTTACCTCTTAAGTTTGTCAATAATGCCCGAGTGGAGGATTGTGTCAAATGCCTTGGCCAGGTCAAGGTATGCAGGGTGAACTTCTTTAGCGGATCAGAAGCTGTGAACAGTAGATAGGTAAAAGACCCTGGAATTACACACCATGACTGCCAAGTCAGAGTTAATTGTGGAATATTCACGGAGAAAGTACCTGGAATACAGAGATGAAATCAGGACTTCACTGAGGCCTACATCCTGGGACTTGTAAATGACAACCTATTTCTTGAAGAGGCTGTATGAGACTCAGGGGCGGCTCGTGGGATTGCAGCCCTCCCAGCTGTAAAAACAAAAAATAACTAAACAATAAATTAAACTAACTAAAAAATAAAATTGTGAACTCCCGGAACATCGCGCATGTGCACACATACTTTTCCATTAGCCAGACTGCTGGTGAACCAGTCCGGAGCATGCGCACAGACTCCAGACTGTCTCACCAGCAGTCCGGATTGACAAGACAGGAAGTACCTCCAAAATATCCCAGAAGTCTATGCAGTTGTAACTGCATAGACTGGAAAGGGATCGGACTGCAACATCTGCAGGCTGGTACTCTTGCAGCACAAAGGACTGGTGCTCTGCTCTCGCGGTATTTGCTGCAGTTGAATTATGTATTCGTTGTTGCTGCAGGGACTCTCTCACTGTGTTTTGGACTTATTCGTTGCAGGGACTTTGCTGCGCTGTGTTTTGTACAACTTTGCTCGCTGGCTTCATGGACCGATTTTGATACAGGTACAAGAGGGTGTGTTTGTGTGTGTGTGTGTGTGTGTGTGTGCATGTGTGTGCGTGTGTGTGCGTGTGTGTGTGTGTGTGTGTGTGTGTGTGTGTGTGTGTGTGTGTGTGTGTGTGTGTGTGTGTGTGTGTGTGTGTGTGTTTGTCCATCCGTCCGTATCTGTGTGTAAAAGGATATGATATTTGGGAAACAAAGAATACACTGTAGCAGAAATTGTCAGTTATTGAAGATCACCTGTCTGAATCTTTCCCGTTTCTGTACTTCTTTTTTTTTTTCATTTGCTATGCAACAAGGCCTGTGAGACAAAGTGTTTTTGCCTAAAGTAGAATTTAACGAAACACTCACATCTGTAGCTCTTTGTGATGCTGTTTTCAATGCAACAGAATCACCAAGCTACTGCTGAAACATATTAGAAGAGGGCTTATGATCGTCATGGCAGCTTGGCTTGTCCTACATGACATGAGACTTCTCCATCAACCAAAACATTCCGTAGTAAAACCTGGAGGAAATGGGAATCCAAATTCAGTTCTCACTATAGCTCCCAACTCTTAGCACAAAAAACCTGAGGGAATCCAAATTCAGGTCTCACTATAGCTCTCAACTGTTAGCACAAAGATGCCTGAGCAAAGCTCACCAGTGGTGGTGGCTAGGGATGTTAGGCTCTTTTTATCTTATACTCAAGGTACAGGGTTTGAGCCTCAGTGTCTCTAGCCACCAGGTGTACTAAATGGGGGGCATTTTCACACACACACACCCTTACCAAAACACAAACACTCACATCCCATCCAACAAAATAAATGTTCAAGAAACTGAGCAATCAAACAAATGATCCTGCAGCTCATTCTGCCATGCAAATGAATGCACAGCAGAATAAATGGAAGATATAGATATAGTTCAGTTATTTCATACTTATGCTTGGATTTATCCATATAAATATCAAAACTGTTTTTCTAAATATCCACTCCCCTACCACTGAATGTGAATTCTTTTGATATTTTCCTGAAGAGAATTCCACTTATTTAACTACTCTGTTTGTATATATAAACATTGACCCATTTTGGTCAAAACCAACTGATGTTGCATTCCGAGGGAGTCTTTGAACTCATAAGTGCTATTTCTGACATTTTAGTTGTAGACATTCAGGAAGAAAGTAATAAATAATAGAGATGAAAGCTGTAATGTTGTCACTCTTTAAATGCCTATTTGAGAAGGAATAGATTAAGTAATATGCAATTAATCTGTACATACAGACTGTTACTAGATCTTCATTAAAATCTCTCAGTTATATGGGGGCACCATATCATAGGGTCATGCTTTAAGATATTCTTGATGTTGCTAATAAATGCTAGAATTAAGACTTCAGGGTTTCTAGAAACCTCATAATACAATATATATGCTGCATAAACTGGATAGCTAGTAATCAACACTAATTCCCAGTTCAGGGTATGATTCATCCATAAATGCATCCATCAAGTCACACACACACACACACACACACACACACACACACACACACACACTTTGTTTCCTTACTTCATTCCCCACCGACAGAACTCACCCTGTACTTCATTTCATTCCCGCTCGTAATTGAGCAGCCAAATCCAGTCAGTCGTCCCAAAAACAAGAGCCAGTTGCATTTGAGCACAGCTGAAGTACTTCATTCTGCTTCGCATTCGGCGTAGCCGACAATCCCTGCAGCAGCCAGTAAATCTCCCGCTCGCATTTGAGCCTGCTGGTAGACAGAGCTGATGTAATCGCGCAGGCTGGAAATCCCTGAGGGAGCTGACGTCATTACGTATGTGATGACGTCAGCTCCAGCTGCGAAAGCTTCAAAACAAAGAGAAAAAAATCGGAAATGAAGGGGTGTCACTCAGGAATCGTGGCACCCCTTCATTTGAATCCCAAAACTCGGTAAAAAACGAGTAATTTGGCATGGTTGAGAGGTCTGGTTCTGAGATATTTGATGGTACAGTGGTAGCCTTGTTGTCTCACAGCTACATGTTCTTACATTTGATTCTTGGGTGGGGTGCCTTCTGTGTGGAATCTGCATGTCCTTCCTGTGTTTGTGTGGGTTTGCCCTCATGTCCTCCCATATTACAAAGACATGTCTGCATTATTTCTTCTGCAGCCTCTACTGAAAATTGTTTTTTGTTCCAAGCCACTTTCCTGGTTAACAACTGTTAAATAAATAAAACTGACAGGCATTTGAATTTCAAACTTCAGGTTTCTGAATGCTTAATTCCTTAAGTATTTGATGCTGCAGTGGTAGCATTGTTGTCTCACAGCTACAGGTTCTCAGGTTTGATTCTTGGCTGGGGTGCCGTCTGCGTGGGTTTGTTTTCATGTTACAAAGACATGTGTCTGCATTATTTCTTCCTGGGCCTCTGCTGAAAATTGTTTTTTGTTCTGTCAGACTTTCCTGGTTAACAAATGTTAAATAAAATTGACAGGCATTTGAATTTCAGACTTCATATTCTTCAGAAAGTACATAGTAACAGAAAACCTTTTATTCTAGCAATTTTCTAAGTTTATAAGATGAATATTTGAAATTTCTCCCTATTGTTGGGACTGTATTCCGCCATTATTGGCTTTGTCCAGGTTTTTTGTGCTGAGGTTTACAGCTATGGCAAGAACTGAATTCACTGAATATGTTTGAGGGCTGTATTCCCCCATTACTGGGTTTGTCCAGGTGTTTTCTGCTAAGAGGTTGACATCTATGGTGAGAACCAAATTCACTAAATGATAGCCATTTAAGTTTCAGTCTTCCTCTCTTTTGCAAGGCAGCTTATTTGGCATAGTGTTATGTTTCTCTGACTGTTATGGACAGGGACCTGGGTCCAAGACTGGGCAGTAAAATGTATGGTAGTAACACATCATTTTATTCTAGCAACTTTCCAAGATTATATAAGCAATGTTTAATTTGTCCTTGGTTTTGGGGCTTTTGCCCCCCCCCCCCAATAAATTTTGTCTTTTTCCAGATTTCTTGTGCTGCGAAGATGAGATACAGTTGAGTATTGAGTAGTTTTAAAAGGAACTGAGAGTTGCTGGGAAAGAGAACTTTAGTGCTGCTTATGGGGAGTCGGCTTGCATTGTTAATAGCACAACAGGTTTTGTAGTTGCTTTTGATGCAGAAGGCTGTGGGTTCTACTCCCACAAGGGGTGGATGCTGCCATACTAAGAATGTTTTCTTTGGCGAAGATACTAACTACGAACCTGTTATCAGTTTGCCATCCATTTCCTATTGCAATATTACTAGCTTATTTTTTTAATGGAATATAGGCAATTTATTCCTCAGGGGCAACAGACATTTTATTTGTAGATGAAACAATGAAATTTAAAGTTGTTTGCTAGCAGCAACCTCTTCATTAGTTACAGATCTCTTTAATGTAGAATTATTTAGATGACTTGCTTCTGCAGAGATTGTGCATATTTACTGATACTGGTGGATTGTATAAGTTTGAGTAGACTTTTTTATGATAGAAATGTTCTCAATTGGGCAGTTTCGTCATTATTGATGCATGCATTTTGTTACAGTGTTTACTGGAAAAATGTTCAAAACAATAAATTTAAAACACCCTCTAACAACTGTACTGTATTATACAAGGAATATCAGGAAGGTGTATCACACAACACATGTATGTTTTGTGTGCGAGGGGCCTATCATTTGAAAATGGCCCAAAGCTGATCTTTATACTACCCAAATGTATTTTCTTTGAATGTGGATTTCACTGCTGTTTCAAGGAATGTGAGTTTCAAGGGCAGAGTTTTAATGCTAAGTCTATTTTTATTGTGAGACTGCATTGCTTTGTTTAGCAGATGTTTTAGTGTTTCTGCTGTAAAATACAAAATAAAACGTTCAAGTGAAATCCAAATCATCGTAAAAGTAAAGCAGTATACACATTGCAGTGTTTATGGTAAATGGGGCGAAATAGCCAAGTAATGAGACATTGGAATGGCTGCAGGGGGTGGCTCCATTTGACCATGATTTTGTGAGGGGGAAGGATGGCAAACACAGACAGCCCCGGCTCAGTTGAGCTATACCTCTCAACTGTCCAGATTTTCACAGAATGAATAGATTTTTGCTTCTTCTTTTTGGTTTGCTCCCCATAAAATTTGTGGTTTTCTGGCAAATCATTTAGAAATTAAGTCACTAAATAATGACAGACACTGAGTTTCAAACTTCATAACCTTAAGAAAAATGCATGCTAAAGCAAGACCTGTTCTATCAACTAAGTTTATACAAGAGCAATTTTTAGTACTGTTGTATGTTCCCCCAATATATTTGGCCTTGTCCAGATTTCCTGCGTTAACAGGTTGAAAGGTATGTGCAGATTGCTTTATAGACTTGGGCATAACCAAACCTCTCAACTGTCCCTGATTTTGGCTCAAAATGTTGCTCTCCCTCTAATCCCTCTGCAAAATGTCAGTTTTGGAAGAAAATGTGGTATGTTTACAATTAATAAATAACTAATAATCAGAGTTATAGATTACTTTTATTTCAGAAATGCATGTAGATTCATTTATTTTGTCAGCTGCTCAAGATAACAGTGTTAATATTAAAAAGTGTCTCTTCTTTGGCAGCTTCCCAGCTGTATTGTGTGGCTATTTTTATATTTTTGCATCACGTTTGGTCCATTTTTCATAAAATTGTGGTTTTCTGGCAAATTAGTGACAAATCATTAAAGATTGAAGTAAGGAAATAATGACAGACATTTCAATGTCAGATTTCATACCCTTCAGAAAATTCATACTAATGCAAGACCTACTGTTCTGTTAGAAAGTTTATAAGAACAATATTTAAATATTGTCCTTAATTTTGGGCCTGACTTTGTCCGGATTTCTTGATCTGTTGTTCAGAGGTATGACAAATGTGTCAGGACCTTTGCAGTCAGCCAGAGACATTTCAAATTGTGACATACTTGTTGCACCCCACTCCCCGTAGTGACTCTGGATGTGTCCAAGCAAGGGAAGGAGCAGTTATGCAGTGTAAGTGTGCAGAGTACCCCCCCCCCCATCCAAGGTAGACACAAGTACTACAGTGGCTTTTCATCTGTCCTTGCTTGATTTTGCAGAATGTTCTGGTTTTCGGTCATATTTTTATACTGTTAATTATGCTTCTTATTATTCAGAAAGTGTCTGTTGCTCTGTGTTTAAGTAGCAATGCTTTCATGACTATCAGGTAAGCTTGTCTGAGATTGTAAGATGCAAGTAAGCTTACTGTTAAAGAATTACCAACATTGAAAGCCTTTTTGTTGTTGCCATGCAGAGAATACTTGCATAACTATATAACGTATAAGCCATGGGTATTGAAATGCATATGAGAGTATTTGTAATAAAGGACAGGATTACATTATTTTAAGAAGCTCATTACCTTTGTTGGAGCATTGCAGTCATCTTTCCAGGCTTTACTCATAAACTAAACAGAATTCCAATCTATCATGTGTGGTCCATAACCTGTGCAGTAATCCTTTAAGCAATTTATCTTGAGCTTGTTTCTTGTTTTTTGTTCATTTTTTACTTTGATCATGTTTTCCCAATGAAATAAGTGGATAGTTTTTGGATAAGAAACATTTATACAAGTGGGGGGTATCATTGCTACTTCCAGCATGTTACTTGGTAATTTTATAAAGCTGAATATAAATTATAATTAGAACTGCAGTGCAAGGAGAAGTGGTTTGAGTTGAGTGCTGCTTCTTTTTCTTGTACTTGATTTTGACTGGCATTCCAGTAATGTATTTAAAAAGTAATTTATATTTTTATGCTTTACAACCTTTTTGTTTCCATCTAGATATTAAGTAAGCTGTCATGCAGCCAATGCACTGAAATATTTTTTTTCTTCTACACCATTTTGTCTTGATAGGACTCTCATAATGACGGTTTGGCACCCAGGGCAGCATATTTAAAGTTCTAGTTTTTGTGGTTTTGAGCATAGCTCCTCCCGTTTCTAGTTGGCCACACCCTTTCCCATTGGTCCCACCCATTCAGCTGTCTCCTGCAGCCCCCCTTCGATTTGAAGTCACCAGCCACCACTGATGAGACTATGAATATTTGTTAGTAAGTCATTACACTTTTAGTTTCATTTGGAAGCCAAATAGGCTTTTATTTTGATTTATTCTGTGGATTACTGAATAAACCTGCATTTTTATACAAACTAATGATTCCTTTGACTGTTGGCAAGTAAATGGGCATTTAGTCAAGTAATCGCCATAAACTGTTCCTAGTAATAAATCTGCTGCCAAGTGCACTAAGTTTTGAGCTTCTAATTCTCTATAAAACTATTGCAATTGATTGTCTAGAGATTTTTGCTGCTGTTCTTCTGTTTCCTGACAACCCCAGTCATGGAAGACTTATTGAAGACTTCTTGCCAAGTTCGAGTTTGTCCAGCAAAACAGAAATATGATGGTTATTTGTAGTCCTACAACCCATCAATATGAGTACAAAACTGGAGGTTTTGTGCATGGGAGGAGGGGGTGGCTGAAAATATGCAATGCACATTTAAATGTCCAGCAACTGACCATGTGTGGAAATGTTCTGACTGAGCTGCAGTCTGGAAAACTTCAAATTAGCCAAGTAAATCAATCAAAGCAGTACAAAAAGAGGGAGTTCATTCCTCGTGGCATACTTATGCTTTATTGAGTATTGTTGGATCAGACTTTTTACCAAAAGATGAACAGCACAGTTCATTTAATCATGGTGTGGGAACTGACAGTGCATTTTTGGGGGATTTTTCTTTTTATCTCCACTGCAGTGTGACTTTAAAGTTTGTATATATATTAGGGGGAGGACTATATAATGGGGACTGCCTTCTGCAAAAAAAATAAAAAATAAAGATACTCGAAGTATGTTATCTTGATTGAATGTACATGTTACAGGTTCAGAACAGGTGTCAAGTACAATTGAGCTTAACCTGAGGAGTTTACCTAAAGAAATCACCTGTACTATACAGATGTAGTGGGGGGACTTGTTGAGAGCTACAGCCTGGGACTTTTAAAAGACAGCCTGTTTCCTGCAATGGCTCTATGGAATATTAAACAATTAGTGGAAAGTAGCCAAAGGTAATGTTTTATTTTCATTTTCACGGTAAGTGGGCTAATATTGTAATTTATTCTGTGGATTACTGACTAAGCCTGTGTTGTATAAAAACTGATGTCTCCAGCGATTCCTTGGATTTACATTATGTCAGCATATACACCAATCCTCATGCACATTTACCTGCATTTGTTAGATAAATTTCAGGGTGTTTCATTTTGCCAAAAGCTGTAATTGCCAAAGGTGTGAATTTTCAAATACCTGTGTTACAGAAAGTGGTAGGTGAAGTTTGAGGAGAGGCAGCAGTATCTGCGCATGTGTTTGTAACTTGAGGTTAAAGTTAGGGTTAGGTAAGAGGATAGATTTACAGTACTTATGAGTTAAAGTTAGATTCATAGGCTAGCTGCACTTGTCAGCCATCTTAAGCCTAGCTAACGTTCCTATCAAAAATAAGAATCAAACTCTGCACCTTGTTTTTGTGAGGCAAACACATCCTCCGTTATGCCGACACTCAAGGTTAGGAGTTGGATGTAGTGGTGTGCGTGTTTGTCTTTAGTATGTGTCTGAGCTGTCTTGTGTGTTTTTAAAGTTATTTATAGTTTTTTTCTAAGGTTAGGTGTAGGGTTAGGGTTAACAGGTATTATTAACATGATATGGTGGGGTGAACTGACTCTCATACAAGGTAGGAAGGAAAACTCTGGATTTCTTAAATAGCTTGCTTGGTTCTTTTCCTAAACACTTGTCTGGTTAATATTCGTAAACAGTAGTGCAGGAGTGGATGGCATCCATTTCTTTTTTTCCCTCTAATAGGCCTTGAAGTATTACGGTAAATCCTCAATGCATGATAAGCAAACTGTTTTGGCATTTTCTGTGTGAAAAGACCATTCAGCAGAAAAGTCATGCCCCGGGATTCATGAAACTCGGCGCAAGGCCGGCGTAAGGACTGCGCCGGCGGTGCAGTGAATAGCCGGCGTAGTAGCGCCATATGCATATTAATGAGAGTGCACCGCAACCACAGACACGTGCGTAGTGTACGTGAGCGAGCCCAAGTAGGATGCGTCCGGAGGCGTGGCTAAGCCGGCATGCGGTGAGCAACCTAATGTGCTGACTGCCACGGTCCGCCCATAATAGTAATGGCAGCAGCCAGGGCCCATGCAGAATGAAACGCACGTAGAGTATGCAACATAGTACCCGTCCCAACTAAACGGAAAAGCAAATACAACCCACGAAGGCTTAAGTGTACCCGTCCAAGGAGCAAAGGATACACATAAGACCGCGTTTGTCCCGCAATGCACCGTCAGTGGTTATACTCATAGAAGGTGTACCGCAGCATGTCAGCGCACCACACCGACATAGGAGTAGCAACTAAGGTTACCACCTGTCCCACTTTGCGAGGGGCAGTCCCTCTATGGGCAGTTGTGTCCCAATAAAAACTATTAAAAATGGCAAATGTGCTAAGATTGTAGGACATAATGATATCCCGTATTTAATGTAATGGTTGCATGAATTGGTTATTTCTGTAACTGAAATATCTCAATGTCACAAGAAACAGAATAAGCAACCAAACTGCCACAACAATAAGCTTTTATTTAGGCAAACAAGTGAAGTTCTATGCCATATAGTGACCGTGTGTATGTGTCGGCCTGTAAAATCAGATGTGAGTCCCGGAAATATCCCACCTTGGCAACTGGAAAAGGTGGCAACCCCAGTAGCGACATGGGCATGGTCACCAGGGTTACCAGCTGTCCCAATGTGCCATGGATAGTCCCTCATTGGACAGTTGTGTCCCTGCAAAATCGAAAAAATGAAAATGACCTGAGATTCCCTGCCAAAATATTCCCATAATATACATGTAATAGTAGCATAAAACATATAATTTGTATATGAAACACATACATGGCATAAGAAACTGAATAAGGAACCCAAATGCTAACAGAATAAGCGTATATTATGGCAAACAAGTAAAGTCCTGTCAACTCCACGTACTGTGGGTATGTGTTGTCCTGCAAAATCCGATGTTCCCACAAAACATGTCCCACTATGGGCATTGGAAAAGGTGCCAACTATAATGGTCACAAGCAGTAGTGAGAGTACATAGCCGGGTAGCTGTGTTGACATAACAACAGGAAGGAACCAAGATACCTTAAACACAGGCAAACATGTGCATAGCAACATATCCCACACCCAGCAACGTCTCTGTCGCATACACTGGATGGCGTATGTTGAAGTGTAATATCCAGAAGCAGAACCCATGCATTCAGATGTAATACACAATAGCCTCATTGTAGCATGTAAGTCCCACCCATGTACACCTGTGCACCCAAACCTGCTAGCATCCGTGTGCAGCTATACACCTACACACAATGTGCATACCTGAAATGTGGTAAGATGTTTGTGTTAGGCAGTGCCACACGGGCAAATACGTACCACATGTCACCAACCCACCTCAGGTACAGATATGGAAATGGCTGCATGTGAATGTGTCTGCAGAATGTGTACATCCCGCATGTGGTATGTATCCGTCAATAGCATATAGGTTTGCATACGACACGGTGCACATAACTGTACACATGTGGACAAGTCGGGTTGTTGAACCACCGCATCGATGATTAGCTATGCAGAGAAGTCGAACACATATAGCGGAACACGTGCCTACCAAACAGGACGTCCTAACAGGGTGCTAAAGGCAAAGAAGGGAAGGTGGGACATCACATGTGGAGAGTAGCGTTGCGGACGGCCAAATACACACGGTCAAGGTAAAGGACGGAACAACATGCATATGGCGGATGGATGTTGTTCAAAATATATATAGAAACACATATGAAGTGCCAGTTTAGACTCGAAATACTATATAATGCATTGAATTGTACCGTACAATATGGCAGTAGAACTGATCATGCATGTAATTGGTGAAGCTAAGCTGTAGTGTGATGGAATTCTGACCCTGGCAATAACCAGTACAGCAGGCTAATGTCTCTCAGCATTAATTATCTGCTGGGTGACAGAAAAATAAATGTATCTACATGCATAACATCACCCCTTCCCCTGAGGAGGATGGCCTTGTGAGCTCTATCGAAGATAAGAGTACAACTCCTTACCAGAGAGACAAAGCAACGTATTAAGAAATGAACTGACTACTGTATCGGAACAGTCCAGGGTCCTTGAAACAGCTACAATCACAGAAGGACACTGTAATTGACCAGGTGCCTTGCAAGGCTGTGTTATTCTCATGGGAAAACATTTTAAAAGCACGACCTCAGCACCCACGTATGTATAGACTATTGCGGACCATAGTGATGGAAATGCCCTGTGACCGACCACGCCAGTAAGGTGGGCAAAAGCTGATTGTAAACACTATATAAAGAAATTGCTTACTGTATAGAGTCAGACAAAACTCTCACACTTGGACTGTATATTATTTTGCCTGCCTGTGTACACTACTAAAACGCTAGAACCCGAGCCTCCTGTGTTATTGACTGTCACTTAGAAAAGCCTACTGATAACTACAGTGTGGTTTTAACAACTTATTTGACATTGTGATCCTTCTTATCCGGAATTCCCTTGGTAAGCTACAGGTCAGAGTGCATGGGTGGTTAGACATCTGCGCAGGAGAATTTGCCTAAATGGTTCTTCTTGAATGAAAAGACCTCCGACTGAATTGTTGTGTGTAAAGAGGCTGTCTACCGTCTGATCTGTGGCTGAAAAGCCGAAAACTGGATCCCAAGAAGAAAACGTGCAGTCTTAAACAGGAGGCTTAGGTAAGGAGTGTTTGCCTCTTTGTGTCTATTGTAGATCAGGGACCAGACTACATTGTGTTTCTGTTAACAGTCGTGATAGCGGGTCGAAGACCAATCCAAATAGTGTTAAATCTGGACATAGGTCAGGGGAACACAGAGCAGAGTAAATAGTCATTGTAGACACTACAGTGGATACAGGGAAGGAGATACCACGTGGTACGAGAGAAGGGTACGTAACAGTCGTGTAGAGGATATGGGGGATTAGTGAACAAACAGATCATGTGATCCGCGTTTGACGGGTGACGTGAAGTATATGCAATCGCAGAGAGCACATAATGTGAGATATTCAGCAAAATGGGGTAATAAATATGACATTGATGGTATAGTAGACAAAATATCGTTACTGAAACATTGTAATTTCTGAAAATGTGATGCACATGTTCTAGGGTAACCACCTGTCCCACCCTGTGAGGGACAGTCCCCCTTTGGCCAGTTGTGTCCTGCAAACAAACAGAACAAATGGCAAATGTCCTGATATCTCAGGACAAAGTTTTCCCAGATATCTTTTCAAATGGTAGCATAAAACAGTAATTTTGTATCTGGAACAACAAAATATCATAATAAACAGAATAAGCAACTGAAATGCTACAAGAATTGGTAGCTTTCCTGGCAAAAAGTGAAATCCTGTCCTATGTACTGGCCGTGGGTATGCTTTTTCCTGGCAAATTACACGTTCTGAACACTAATGTCCCACATTGTGCATTTGAAAAGGTGGCAGCCCTAAGATGTGCAGGTGACAAAACAGCGACAATTGGGTATCCGTCAAGCACATAGGTAGATTGAGGTAGTGAACCGAAGGGAACAGAACACTACAAATGCGAAAGCATCATACGTACACAGAGAAGATCATAATACAGTAGTAGCGACAGCCCCCCCACCCCCATACCACCTCCGATACCACATCCAGGATATGAAGCGGGAGGGCAGGCTAGTCCCCACACGTTATCCTGTGTCAACAGAGGTATCACAACGACCAAATGTAACAGAAGCTATTGAAACCACATCCCGAACTCGTAACATACCTAGGGACACTCGAGTAAGAAGACAGTCAGTAGAACAGAGTGAGGATATCTGTCAATTAATTGAAGTACCGAACCCTCATGCAGGACAGGAAGGCCAGGACCCAACCCCGTACTGTATAGACCGTGGACACCAGATGATATCTGTAAAGTCACAGAGGGAATTCCCCATCTACAAAGTAATCGCTATTCACCATGCAATACCCCTGTATCTTCTGATCGGAAAACAAAGGGGGAATGGCGGATGGTACAGGATTTACAAGCTGTAAATCATGTAATAATACGTAGGGTACCGATGGTGCCAGACCCACACACAATATTGAATGCTATGAACACGCCACAGAAGTATCTTACCGTGGTACATACAAGCTATGCTTCCTTTGCAATACCTATACATCCAGATAGTCCGTATTGCTTTGCATTTACATTCAGGGTAACAGATACAGCCATACCCGGCTATCGCAGGGATACTGTGAAAGTACAACGATATTCCCACAGGAGATGGCTAGCTACATTCCGGTGTTTACTCCACCCGGGGCCAGTCAAGTTCTACTTTATGTGGATGATATTCTGCTTGCGGCCCCTACCCAGCAGCAGTGTATGGAAGATACAATAGCATTATTGAGATATTCAGCAGAACAGGGACATAAATTAAGCAACCATAAATTGCAACTACAGAGAATACAGGTCAAGTACCTGGGATATGTGGTATCCAAGTAGGGTAGAACATTACATGACGATAGGAAGGTAGCAATTTCACAAGCACCCAAGCCAACTACCAAGAAGGGAATGATGTCCTGTCTGGGCCGACTAACATTTGTCAAAGCTGGTTACCAAACAATGCTTTGGAATCCGCTGTATTGTCTGCCTTCATCTGTAATACACCTATGGCAGCACAACACATACTACACTGGATTACAGTAGCAGAAATAACTTTCTGCAGACTAAAACGATTGATAGCTTCAACATCTGTATTAGGTCTCCCGAATAATCATAACACATGTTGTCAGACTGTAGATTGTAAGCGGAGATATATGACGTCAGTCTTGATGCAACAGCATGGAAGTAAGCAACACTACATAGCTTACTACTCATTGCAGTTGGACACTGTGGCATGGTCAGTGCCACATTGTGTACAGGCAGTTGTTGTAGCACCCATGGCAGTACAGGCCCCGCCTTAATGTTATTATACCACCCTCTCACTGTGAGAATGTCTCATGCAGTTGCGATCATTCTGCTGCAAGAGAAGATAGCATTCCTGACCCGTGCTAGACATTTGTCTTGTTTGACCATACCACTGAGTCAACCTCATATGGTGATTGAACGTTGTACAACATTAAACCTATCAACGTCACGTCCGACACCTGTGTATGGCACACCACACAGTTGCCTATACGAAATGGATGAAATAACTACACACAGACATGATATATCACTGATATACCCTTAGATGATGCAGAGGTGACAGTTAATGTAATGCGGATCATGTAGACAGAGTCCTACAGGAACGAATCAAGTAGGTTATGCAGTAGTTATTGATAATGAGATTGTAGACGCCAACCCTGCAGCATAACGTGTCTGCTCAAGCAGCAGAATAGATAGCTTTAACACGTGCTTGTACTGTGGCGAAAAACTGATGTGTGGACATATGTCCCGATAGTCAGTATGTTGTCTGTACAGTGCATGTTTATGAGCAGCAGTGGAAGAATAGGGGAATGATAACATCCACCGGTAAACCGATTAATCATGCAATTGATCTTGAATGCATTACATTCCATTCAGTTACCCACTAAAGTAGCTAATTGTAAATGTGCAGGTCATAGAAAGCAACAGGATAACAGTAGGAAAGGTAAGGCATGAGCTCATGCAGCTGCAAAACAAGCAGCCTCACAGTTGGAAAGTGTTTGTTTGAATGAGGAATGACAATCCTCAGACATTGTACATGTAGAAATGTTACAAACAATGCAAACATCAACTACGAAAGCAGAAAAGCCGACGTGGGTATGACGAGGAGCAATCCTTGAAGACGGACTGCACATATCCACAGTGAGAAAGCCAATATTAACGTCTAATGTATTCAGATATGCGGCTTTGTGGAGCCATGGGTAGAGACATGTCTCAACAGGGGGGATGGTACATTTGGTTAACAGAATACCCCTAACATACGGAATTAGGAACCACATACAAACATCATGAGCAGCGTGTCACATTTGCAGTAGATATCATGCACAGGGAGCATTTAAACCGAAGGGAGTGAGTTTACCTACACCACTATAACCGTTCCGTACTATTTGTATGGAGTTCATACATCTGAATAAATGTGAAGGGAAGTAATACTGTTTAGTGATTACACATATATATAATCAAAATGGGTAGAAGCATTCCCAACCATGAACGGATGCAGCAGCAGTGGCAAAGGTGCCAGTAAAATAAAGTATCCCTAGATCTGGCATACTATAAAGAAGCTACAGTGACAATAGAACACATTTAGTGAACCAGACAATCACGCAACCTGGGGGATTATTTTGTATTTCCATGAATGTAAATTGCATGTACAACCCACAGTCAGCATGACTGCTGGCGCGGTAAAATGGGATCCCGAGAAATAAGTAGAGGAGGTTGGTGGGTGACACCCAGACGAGTTACATTTGCTGTCTACCTCTAGCATTGCTGAGTATGACAACAGTTCCAAATGTAAAGTGTTGCACCCACTTCGAAGTAGTATGTGGAATGGCATATCATGTGCCAGAGTGGAAAGCTGTCATGCCTGCAGAGCCGGAGGTCGATGGCTCATTAGCAGGTGACATGAGAGGATTGTTAACCAATAACACTGTTTTCAGTTAAAGTCTTTTACAGATAAAGAGCAAGCGAAGCCGGACGCATAGCTGACACCAGTATCCTGTGTGTATGTCACTGTTATCCAAAGAAGATAATTGGCAAGTGGAAAGTGTGAAGGTCTGTACCAGGTACTGTTGGCAACGCCTGCTGCAGTAAAGTTTGCAGAGAGGTCGTCCTGGGTCCACCTCACAGTTTTCAAACCGGTAAAGGATATCAAGTCTGATTTACATCTTGTAGCTGATATACCATAGAGCCTGAATCACCCGGGCAAGACTGTATAACAATACAAAGCAACCCCAAAGACATTTGGTTTACTGTCCTAATGATTATACACCTATTAACCATGTTTGTGTTTA